>NW_016917469.1:55379-94458 GCF_001483705.2 Eufriesea mexicana
ATATATTTCATGTTGAAATTTTTAATAATAGAATTAATTCTATATTTTCGAATTTTTAATTCATTACACTTTTCTGGCATATTGAAAAATTTTATTTAAAATTAAAATAACAAATGACAGATTAAATAACAGCGCTGTTAAAATAAACTCGAATACTTTCGAAAGTGACTGTAGCTGCATGTAAAGTCCTCGTCTTAATTTTCTTCGTAATGCAACATCATTTACCCCAATTACAATTGACATACCGGAAGTTCAAGGCTTTGTCCCATTTTTTGGCACTCGTCCCAAGGATTCGGCTGTCTTCATTATCTTCCTAAAGAGTTAATTTTGACTCAAATCACCAATCATCTTGATTGATATCTACCTTTCCTCTCAAAAACTTATCACGATGAATCCTGTTCCCACTTATACCTCATTGCATAAACTATAAATGATACTACTACCCCTAGCAAGAAATTTTCAATCAAACGAAATAATAAATATATTTAATATATTCAATAATTCAATAAATATTTTTAGATTTATTATATAAAATTAAATTAATTTGTAATTATTATACAAAATTATTTAAAACCACCCCATTTTTTAAATAAATTTTTTAATAAATTTTTTAATTAAAATAGACCAATTCGAAATGAAGTAAAACCAAAAGAAAAATAATTTTAACTTTGACTATTATCCAGAAAAAAATAGCGAAATAGTAAGAATTATTGTTACAAATAAATTATTATAATATTAACGATGATATTATCAATTTCATCGAGTCACCTATCAGACATCAAATTTACGATTTTCTTCAAATTTCATTAACCATGCTGATATCTTCCATCCTTGACAAGATATTAAAGATTTCCGTTTGAACAATTAAATGTTTATCCGTTAATTTAAAGTTCGGTGCACAAAGAACGGCGATGCAAATGCGTAGCATATCGGTATCGCAAATCAATCCTCCGACCTCACCTCCCGCATTGTTCATTTGCTTGGGTGCCCTCGGGTGCACCCAAGGGTGCCCTCGACTTGCCCTCACCAACTCGAACTAGTGTTACCTTTACTCGGTCGTCGTAGAGAGAATGCACCGACTTAAATTACAGGGAATATCCGATCTTCCATCGATTTTTAACCCTTAACAGCCGGAAGACCACGCGTAGTAAGCGTAAACGAATTCTTCAGGCGAACTCAACGTGCGTTGGTGACTGTTTTTATCGAATTAGGAAATTGAAAAAGTAACATAATTTTCAGTGCCTCTTCTATATTTTTAATAGTAACGAAAATTATTTTCCCTACTATCTGAATTATTAGGCGAAGTGAAAGGAAATCCATTATTTTTGTACGAAATTGAATGCCAAAATAATGGATTTCTTTTTATAAATACAAATACTGAAATATTCTGGCGGTGGCCAACATTGTTAACTTACTTCGTGTTTCGTTATATTAGGTGTAACAAAAAAAAATCCATTATTTTTGCATTCAATTTCATGCAACGATTTCTTTCTACTTCGCCTAATATTTCTTGTGAGAAATGTTTAAATACTCTCCTTGAAATTATTTAAATTCCCTTCAGTGATTCTTCTTTATGTTCAATAGTAACGAAAATAATTTTCATGTTCAATTTAAATGAGGCACCTTGTATAAGAAATTTAATCAATATTCTTTCTTCCAGTACACGTATTTTATAAATAATAAATTGTATTAAGAAATTGATATTGTATATTTAGATGTTTATTTATTATTGTTACTATTATTGTATTAATATCGTATTTAATAAATTATCAAATAGGTATTAATCATCAAAGGTTCAATCGTTACATACATTATGTGACACACATAGAAAATTATCGAGTAGTACGTTCCTCAAAATTCAGGTACATTTTGTTTATCACGAATTTCTTTGAGTCTAATGTTCTTACATTTCCATTTATCTATACTATGGTCAATTATAATGTAAAAATAATATATTTTCTAGCGATTGGGACTAAAATGGATTCTTATTTCTTTACTAACATAGATTTTGGGTATGTTCAAAATATCTTACATTTTCAAATGTTTGTGTGGAATAATAATATCTGAAAAATTATCGAGTAGTGGCGGCTATAACGATATACATTCTTGAACAGCATGACGAAATCTACAAACCTACAAAGTTTCGATTAAATCGGTGATCCGAAGGACTTGCATTCCGTTCCTCTTAGCTCTCTTCGCAAAGAATTGTAAGCTCCATTGCGATGGTCAGTTTTTCCTTTCTTTTTTTCTTCGAAAGATTTGCGTCAAAATACCGAATGATAAAGACTGCAGGATCGTAATGTTTCCATCTTTGACACGTTGTTTCGTTTTAAGAGTGAGACTTCGCGACGTCAGCTGCCATAGCAAAAGGGTTAACCATCAAACACTGACCTCGCGAGATTTAAATCCTGTTAGATGACGAGTAAGATGAATCGATAAAGAACGAAAGTCGGATACTCGTGACAGGGTGCCTGAAAAATCTCTAACGAACGTACAGCGAATAATGCAGTGGAATTGAGAAAACGTAAAGGAAGAAAAAAAGAGAGGAAGAGTGAGAAAGGGAAAGGGGGAAAAAGAGGGAGGAAGAGGAAGGTAAAGAGGAGAGGCGAGCTCTCTGGCATCCTTCGGGCAGTAGCCGGCTGAGCACGGCTTGGCTCGTCTCTTTGACACGGTCGTATCGGGGTAACGCGATTAAGTAATTAGGGGATTTTTAATCTTGTCCCTCTTTCGCCCTCGTTTTGGCGCCGGTCACGAGCCGGCGAAAAAATAAATAAACTCGAAGCCGCGCGCCGTTCAGGAATTAAATCGCTGATGAAGAGTCCCTCCCGTCCTCTTTTCCCGCCTCTCTTTTTCTCTTTCCTCTCTCCCACGCCTCGTCTAAATCAATAAATTATCCTCCACGAACCGACATGCTTTCAATCTTCCTCTCGGTACTACGCTACGTGCCGACTTCGATCTTCCCTTTCCGCGATTAAACGCAAAATCTCCACTGATACCCACCTACAGTGCAGCCTGCAATTTTGCCTTTGCAATTTTACGTGCTCGCGAAATTTTTGTCTTTGTCGGATTATGGTAAGGGTGATTCTGACACGAATATTACATATAAATTAATTAATTTCTCGCAATCACATGCTCGCACCTATTTTCACTATTACGAGTCAATTACAACTGACCTATGCCCATTCTCTCTGGTTTGTTCTTTCTACTTTCATACATTACATGAACATACACGATTCGCACAACACCTCGATCATTATACGCATACTCATTCATCGCGATAACCTGAATCCATTAGATATTGACATCCCTGCATACTTGTCCCACTCATCCCTTTCTTACAGACATCGCTCCTTTATTATATCAACGCATATATATTCAAAATCTATATTAACCATTACCACACATATAATATAGATTTTATCTTCCTAAGTCCCATATGCGATAATTTATCTGTATCAGAGTTAGAGTTCCCGATGACCATAAAGATTTTTCATCGCTGTTCTTAATTGACAGATCATGGAACTATTATGCACCCCTTATAGTATGCACCTAAAGTAAACGATGAAACTAGGAAACAAGTGTCTCTGATTATCGAATCTTAAATTTGAACGAAGCTTAATATTCCTCTGATACAAAGTTAGCTATCCTTTCAAATTCTGATAGAAAGTAACAGGTATCCCACTTAAAAAGTTCAAGAACATCTTGATATCTGGTAAACAAGCAGGTTATATAAAATCCTTTCAGCATCATATATCACTCTCGACATCGCGCAATTTTTGTGTGGAACCTTTTCTTTATGAAACTTACACTCCAAAAGCCATTCATGGTTGCAGCGCAATGTCACAAGCAGAGATAATTTAAACGTCAAATATTCGTGCTTACAATTTTTTGAATAGGTCTAAGCAAGACACTCAGACCACAATTCAGAAATTTATTCTATATTAACTTCGCAACTGTCTATTTCACTAGTTGCCCCAGTATCGAAGAGATTTTCTGCCTGATATTAGGATTAACACCAATTGCAAGAGCTTCTAGTCAGAAAAGTTAGAATCAGCAGTGTCATGATTTTTCTGAACAAACTCAAGGCATTCAAACCCCAATTTAGAAATTTATTCTATATTAATTTAGTAACTATTTCATCAGTTGTCCCAATATTGAGAAGATTCTCTGCACGATATTGATATTAGCACCAATTGCAAGAGGTGCGAGTCAGGAAAGTTAGAGTCAGTAGTGTCACGATTTTTCTGAACGGACGCAAGACACTCAGACCCCAATTCAGAAATTTATTCTATATTAATTTGGCAATTATTTCACTGGTTGCTCTAATATCGAGAAGATTCACTGCATGATATCGGTATTAACACCAATTGCAAGAGGTTCGAGTCAGAAAACTTAGAGTCAGCAGTGTCGCAACTTTTCTGAACAGACGCAAGACACTCAGACCACAATTCAGAAATTTATTTTATATTAACTTCGCGACTGTCTATTTCACTAATTGCCCCAGTATCGAAGAGATTTCCCACTCATCCCTTTCTCACAAGCATCGCTATTTTATTACATAAACACATATATATTCAAAATCTATGTTAACCATTGCCACAAATCAACTGTAAATCGGAAATTTATGACATCCGTGTGTTGTATCGTCGTTGCTAGTATGTAAACACGAGTGCGTGTGCGTGTGGGAGGATGAGTGTATGAGTCATTAGCATTTAAGGACACTGATATAAATAAAGTAAAAGTAAAACTAGTGGTTATAGTGATACATAACCAGCATTTAAAATTAAAAAGGTAGGTATTTGGGTTCTTTAATTTTGTTATTATGACTTAGGTTAGTCGATATTATAGCGATTGATGGATGTTTTGTCGAATGTGGATATTTTTATGAGGCATTAGCGTAAATTTAAAGACACTGAAATAAACAGAGTAAATTTCTTAATGATTTTTTATGCTAGTATATATTTGTTGCAAAATAATAAGAATACAGTACAAGGAAAACAGTTTTCTATAGCAATCTTATTTACCACAGAAAGAACTGAAAAATATAAATAATCATTACATACAGGAAATACAAAACCTATCAGTAATACAAGTATTAATTACATTCTGACAAACTTTCTGACTACAAAAATTATTTCAAATATTCAATATCAGTCGGATCATTTCAAATTTCAAGCTTCTCCTCGATGGATTTCGTATTTTAAAAGCAAGCATCACATTGGATAGAGGAAAGTCACCAAATATAATATATTTCATTCAAAGAAACCGTGACCGGTCATATATGAGCAACGTGGCAGTCAAAGTGTTAAAATACTAATACGAATATTAACCCTTTGCACTCGAGAGGTGACCCTCAGTCACCATTTCATAAAATTTGGAAGATCGATATTAATGAATATATCAAATTTAATGCAATGTAACAGTGTGCAAAGTATCGAAATTAAATAATTCTACAATTCTATTATTATACAATTCTTTATTTACTGCTCAAAAATGTATCGTCACTTCGTTAACACGTTCGTCGCCCAACGCGATTCGGTTGAGTTCCTCGCGGGGCCCAAATCCTACTGTCTCAGCGCTAGAACGTTATCGGACTGACGATTTGGATGGGTCTGGTACAGACACCGCTCGTTAGATATTGGTCAACGGACCCTATTTACAATTTTCCATTTCCTGTAATCGTTTTGAATTACTATCAGCAAACTTGCATTTCGCAAATAACCAAACGATAGAACAGAGTAGCAGACTTGGTAAAGTTTTACCACTCGTAAATATATTGACAGACAATTACGAAAAATGTAAAAACACTACGACCTATTGTTCCAATTGTCCAAAATCACGTCAAATGTGTTTAGACTGTTTCAACGAATACCACGCGACATAGTGTAATGTAATATTTTATCCTAAATATAAATTAATAAAAAGTATAGTATAATGTGTATATTTTTCATATTTTTATGTTGTATATCCTATATTTATAATTCAGTGCTTATTCCATTAAATTCCTTTTAAAAATCCAGCTGAAAATCCTACTTAACTTGAACAAAAAGAGCGTCACCCATATTTGGGTGACGGGATCCCCGCGGAAGCATACTCGTCACCCGGATATGGGTGACGCAGCGACGATCGTGTTAATAGAAAATCTTTGATTTTCTACTCTTCTCTAGCCAAAAATCGTCGAGTGCAAAGGGTTAATTATTTACCACGTGTACTGTACGTAATAATCTTTTCGTATGACACGAGCAACTGCAGCTCGTGATGACTGAAAAGCTCGAAACGACCTTCGTTATCTACTCTGATAAAACAGTACAAAATTTAAAAAATTATTACAACCTTGTATTCTCCATGTGATACCAAACAACCGTGGTTTGAAACACTTTTTCGCACAACAAACACTTCGCAAACACATTCAAGCGACATAATTGCCTGATTCGCTTCGTATACAGGGTGTCTAGGGACCACTTAACGTGATTATTTCAATCGATTTCGATTCCAGTAAGTTGGTTTCTCTTCTCTCTAATAGCACAGTTAACTCGATAAAAATCTACCAATGAGGACGAAATAATTTTCCATCGGTTCCCCAATAACTAAGTAATTAGAGTTACATCACATGGTCAGGTAATATCGTCCACCCTGTATAATGCAAAAGCGTTATAAAATCCTCGCTAACGTAATTCAATTACAAATCACAGAAACTGGTAAAACACGTAATACGACACTAATCGCGACGTCTCTAATCAGGCTAATAAACCTATCTTTATCACGAGACTCGCGGATAGGAGTCTGCTACAGGATACGTTCTTCACTTCCTGATGAACAAGCGAGCAGTAAACCCCTCGTGTATATCAAATAGAGCGAATAATATACACAGTGTCCGAGTATAAAATTAACTTTTTCTCCTCACTGCCGAATCACAGGATTTAACAAAAGCCCTAAAGAGAAAATACCTAAAATTAAATTTTTGACAGGAATCTTTGTCATTATCATGGACAAGAAAATTGTTCTACCCTAAATCAGGTGAGAGACTGTTTTCTCTCTCTGTTGTCAGAATTTAGTGATTCACGGACATTCAGATCACCATTTGTGTCGATAAATGCGATAAAAATATAGCAAGGATCAATAAAGCACCCTAAAGACGATAGGCATAGAGGCTCATAATTCGTTTTACCTTTTGACTGTGGTACATTCTCAAAGAGAATCATCAATACAGACGTCGCGATATTTGACAATTGACTGAACAGTATTGAAATAATTGCCGATATTCAATTGCTATGTTATATTTCAGGTGGAATCAATTGGTAAAGTAGCAAAAGTGATAGAGTAAGAAAAATATAGTATTTAAGTCTTTCGTATATATTGATAAATTTGTGAGGACGTATATATACGTCCTTCGTAGTGAAAGGGTCAAACATCCACCATCATAGAGAGATATCGAAACTGATACACATACCTAACACTATTCACGACTAATAGGAAAACACGCACCCAGTGCTCACACCAATCAATCATGACACCCTCGAATTCGTAAAGTCACTGACAAGGAGAATGCAAGTCCTTCGAGTCACCGATTTAATCGAAACTTTGTAGGTTTGTAGATTTCGTCGTGCAGTTCAAGAATATATATCATTATACCCGCCACCATTCGATAGTTTTTCAGATATTTGCGATTAAAGTTTCATTACTTCGGTAACTACTGATTTATTTCTTGCGATTTTCAAATGGCGTTGTGACTTAATAGCGACACCGGAAAATTCCTATGATGATTCCTAGAGACTCCCGTCTCTAGTTGCTTCTTTTTCTCCAATCTATTTTTTATTTTGTATTCATTTTTCGCCTATGAAAACATTGTAAATTAGCAATTGTAAATCAAATTTCTTAATCAAAAAAATTTACTTTTTACGATTTCTTATGCTAGTATATATTTGTTACAGAATAATAAGAATACAATGCAAGGAAAACAGTTTTCTATAGCAATCTTATTAACCCTTTGACTGCCACGCCGAAATCACGTGTTTCCCTCGGGAAATGGGAGTGCACCGCTAGATGCAAGATTTATTCTAATATATTTTTGACGTTCTAATAAAAATTTTTAATTGTTCAATGGGGCACTTTTTATTTCAAAGTATCTTCTAATTAGCGGTTATGTTCAAAATCTGCTAATTGTCAATTTTCATTCAATGTTGTTCAATGTAGTTTAAGTAGTTCAAGCGCTCTGGTCACCAATGACCACCGTGGCAGTCAAAGTGTTAATATCTAGTAAATATCTGAAAAACTATCGAGTAGTGGCGGTTATAATGATATATATTCTTGAATTGCATGACGAAATCTACAAACCTACAAAGTTTCGATTAAATCGGTGACCCGAAGGACTTGCACTCTCCTTGTGAGGCAGGTGTGAAACTACAGTGTCAACGCAAGATATTCCACGATCAACCAGTTTTGATCACAGCCAATTCGATCAGTTGAATACCTAACCAGGTCTATGTCAATCATGTTGTAGGATAACTGCTAATCTCCTTATATTCTGTACATCGTCACTAGGTCGATCTTAATTGGCGACAATTAGTGACGAACGGTTCATTGAGAAAGGTTCTGTCTAGCTTCGAAGTGGTAAGTGGATTGTATTTTAGGAGAACTATCTTCGTGACTGCTCTGTCGGTGGTTTTATAATCTTCGTCTGTCTACTAATTGGTTGCGAATAATATTGGGGGTGTGTTTAAACAATCTGGATCCTTATGCCTGTCGTCTTAATGGTGATATATTGTTGCTTGTTACGGTTTACCCAAGTGGTGGCTTAGGTGACAATGAGTGTATAGAAGTCAAGGGACGCTGACAATAAAGACATAAAACAGTCCTCCACTTGACCTAGGACATTGCGGTCCTAGGGCCGTAACACGAGTAAACCCAAGTGTTCCCTTGCATCATGTATGACAGTTAATTGATAGTTGAGTCGATTGCTGCATCAATTAACACGTTCGTCGCCCAACGCGACAGACCTTAGAACCGTGAGAATGACAGTATTCGGTAGGTAACAAAAATACCGAAGAGGAAAAAATAAAAGTAAATACTGCGTGACTCGTAGTTGGAACCGGAAGTGAAGGATGATCGAAGCAGCAGAGCCAGTAGCCCCGGCTACTCGACGAACTCCATCGATCAACGTTACGTCTTGCCCACCGATGCACGAAAAACTCGAATGGGAAGCTATTCCGTATGTAAACGATAAGAGCGTGACAGTAATAGGTGGCGTAACATTAACAGCTCTCGGTAGCGCTAACGATAATACCAATGGCGGTAACGTAGACGGCGCTGGGGGGACGGTAGTGGAGGGTTAGACAGTGACAAACCGCCTTGGCCCGCTGTGATTTCAGTTAATTGTCGGCGGGGCCATTTCTCACTCCATGGCCACGGCTTCTGCCCGGGCGACGACGTTGTAAATATCCCTAAAGGCGCCACGGGTAAAGGGCTAAAGGTAGAACGTCTTACTCCGGTAGGCTTAGTTTAGCCCGGCTTAACCTTTCGCTCGTAAGCCGTTTCTTCCTTTTCTTTTCTCCCTTTCTCCCAACGACCTCGTGTCTATTGACGATGCACCGTACTCTCCGACCTCTCCGAACCGTCCGCCATTCGCCTCCATTCGCCTCCTTCGATATTTCATTCCTAACGTTCCAGAAATTATCTCCGCTTTTTCCAACCTTCGCCACCTTTTCCCTTCTTTCTCTCGGTTCATTCGCATTTTTCTCTTCCTTTTCCGTATCGCCGAATTTTCTACTCGATTTACCTCGGTACGGGTCGCGGGGAACGGATGTTATTCGATTCGATAGGAATTTAATCCTTTCACGAGTACGTATGTAGTAAAAATAATATTGCGCAAGGAATATGACACGCGTAGTAAGAAGAAAATTCCGAGATTATATAGACAAAATGGGAAAACAGTTCAGCGAGGTGTATACAGGATATTTGGGATAAACGTTTGTTGTAGATATAGGCCGTGGTGGCGCTAGTGAGTTATACGGAAACGTCTTAAGACTGCCTAAGCGCTCGCTCGTGAAGGGGATTATTTAAAATTTTAAAGAATTATTCCGAGATTATATCGACAAAATGGGAAAACAGTTCAGCGAGGTGTATACAGGATATTTGGGATAAACGTTTGTTGTAGATATGGGCCGTGGTGGCGCTAGTGAGTTATACGGAAACGTCTTAAGACTGCCTAAGCGCTCGCTCGTGAAGGGGATTATTTAAAATTTTAAAGAATTATTCCGAGATTATATCGACAAAATGGGAAAACAGTTCAGCGAGGTGTATACAGGATATTTGGGATAAACGTTTGTTGTAGATATGGGCCGTGGTGGCGCTAGTGAGTTATACGGAAACGTCTTAAGACTGCCTAAGCGCTCGCTCGTGAAGGGAATTATTTTAGATTTTAAAGAATTAGCGATGAATCGTATTAGCCTGAAGACTAATTGTTGAATTTATGATTTGAATGATGTGTGCTGTGTAGGATAGCCTAATCTGGACAAAAGGCTATCCTCAATCAGTCAAGTCAGGAGCATTCATGGTTAATACGTCTCTGATACAAGTTCTCCTTTTCATATATTTTTTCCTGAATATGTATCCTAATTTTATGTAATCTACTTAGTGTGTTGTGCGTGTACATGATTGGTGAGAAATATATATTCCTTCAATTCTGATATGGTGTATTTAATAATCGCACGTGCATTCTAACACTAACATTTTTCAAACGTTGATTGGAAGATGGATGAGAATACAAGTTCTAATCTCCTGTCTGCTGATGCTAACCTTCTGCTTGATGTAGTAATGTATCATTTCCCTATGTAGCATAGTTTTTCCCATCTTATGCATTATGTCATCTTTTTCTTTGCACGTATACGTCGTGTTTCGCTTCTTTCTCTTCTCATTCTGTGTGCAATCTATTAAATAACCAGAAGGATTGTTTGGTTTCTATGTATTGAAAATATTTTGTGCTTCTAATCAATTTCTAAATATATTACATACGAATGATAATAATTGTGATATAATAAATAATATGAATGATAGGATTAGTAGAATTATTTTACTTCGATATTCCACGGATCGTTGGGTAATTTTAAATTTGACATACTAATTAATTAATAATAATCGATATTTAGAATTCGATTAAATGCAAAGGGTTAGTACCAAAAAATAACGTATACAAGAAGTATTCAATTTGAGTTAACAACTACTCCATTCGCAATTAAATTCTAGAAAAATTTAAGACTTTCATCAAATCTTGTATATATTAAAACACATTAAATATAATGATGGTCATGTAACAAGTAGCATATAATTCGAATATTCGACAAGAACTTATGACGAGTTAGGCTCGTTATTATAGTGCAAAAGATTAAGGTATAAATATCTATATAAGTATTCTGCTTATAAAGAATATACTAACTCAAAAATACCGAGAACGGTGGAGATCATGATTGAAAAAAATGGCATTGCAAACGTGAAAAATTCCGTCTCGAAATTAAAATAAACAAATTTCTCATTCTCCTCTCGAGCTTTTATTATTCCAGGTCATTTGAAAGTCACGGTGCAACGTTTCTTCGAATTTATTTCGACGTGCAGTATAACGTTGCACTATAAAAGACAGATGTTCGTATGTGAAAAATATCCGTTTTGAAAATTCGGAAAGAAAAACGATGTCGAGAAGAAAATCATGAATCATGATATTTATCGCTTTAAACCAATCAATTTATTACAGCAGAATTTCATTTATAGATGCAAATGTGAATAATAATTAATGATATTAATTTACAATATTAATATATTAATTAATAATAACATAAATAATTCTTTTATACATGTAAATGGAAGAAATAACAGAAAACACGAGATAAACGAAACACCTTGTATATTATATTTTGCTATATATACTATATTCTGCTATATTACTATAATACTATATTTTTTGTAGATAATTATTTTATTGCTGTAAATGGTAGAAAAAAAAAGCAGAAAACACGAGATAAACGAAACACCCTGTATATTATATTTTGCTATATATACTATATTTTGCTACATTACTATGTTACTATTTTTTTGTAAATAATTCTTTTATAGATGTAAATGTAAATACTAATTAATGGCATTAATTCATAATATTAATATATTAATTAATAATAATACAAGTAATTCTTTTACACATGTAAATGTAAGAAATAACAGAAAATACGAGATAAACGAAACACCTTGTATATTATATTTTACGCCTGAACACCACATGTTCAACACCATCAATACCACAGCATGAAAAAGAAAAAGTTAGGTTATGTTAGGTTCACTGTCTGCAAAGTGCCATTTTGTTCTAAAAAAAGCAAATTTTTCGATGACTTTCATGGAAAACAATAGTAACATGACAGAATTATGCATATTGCACTCTGTATCAAAGGATTTATTGAAACGTTATTTTTATTTTTCTCATTTTGTGCAATATTTTATGTTAAATAATAAAACCGAGCACTTCTTTCCATATTTTTATATTAAATAAAATTCCAACTCGGGTTTTTATTTTCTCTCAAAAACGTGCACCACAAAAATTCGTTAAAATTTACAATTCTTATTTACAATACTTGCTTCTATTCTTCGTGGTGTAAAAGAAATTCTATCGTAATGGTGGGAAGAAACCTGTCTACCGTAGAACAGCGAGTACAAGCAATTGGAATGTGGATTAGGGGAAGCTGTGTCATCGGCCCCTGTAAATCGTCACCCCAGGAGGAAACGTAGAAGGGCAGGGCTGACGCTGAAGCAGGGAAAGAAACACAAAACGATTGAACGACCCAGCAATCTTGTTTTGACCTTCTAATAATACTCGACGTATTGGACCTTCCTGTGGTATTTTTATTGCTCACTATACTCGCGCTATAGTTCCTTAGACCCTACGACGCTATAAAAAAAATCGTATGGCTTTATCGGAAAAAAAGGAAAAAGGAAAAAAGAGATAATATTTAACGCGATTGTGAAATTTTTTGGGCTCCGTATTGTCCGATGCACGTAAATAAATTCTGGTTAACGGATTTTTCTGTGGCAAATGAGACAAGAATTGCGCTGACAATTTGATAAAATTTTATCGAGTACGTGCCATTATATTAATCGTACTGTCTCGCGGGATTTAATCAAATTTGACAAGCCAGAGGAATAAACATTTATGGACAAAAAGACAAGAGATAATCGCGTTTTCCAGTGTGAGCAAGATGAATTATAATTCTGTTCGCGTAATCTTAACAATGCCAAAGATAATAATATACAGTCGAATAAGGGGAACAAAACGAGGATTAAATGTTTCAACTGAAATTAGTTTAATATCTTTCTCTGGGACTGAAATCAATTTATTCGTTCTTAAATTATTTCTTCCAAAATTTGTTTCGGGAATATCACAAGGGTGTTCAATTTCGAAGGTATATAAATTTGTTGCGCGAATATTAAGTACAAAACGAAATATAATAGCACAAAAACGCCATTTTCTTATCGATTATGCGTTTAGGTAAATATTTGCCTAATAAAGCAGAAATTAAATATAGAGATTACAATTGGCATAATATCTTCCCAGCAAAACCTAACATTGCAAAATTTAAAATCTCGATTTACAAGTAAAATTAACTCACTAATTCCTAAACTACTCTTCCAAAATTTGTTTCGCGAATATTAAATATAAAACGAACGAAATTCTGTAGCACAAAGACACTATTATCTTATCGATCATGCGTCTACGTAAATATTTGCCAAATATAGCAGAAATTAAATATCGAGATTACAATTAGCATAATATCTTTCTATCAAAATCTAGCATTGCAAAATAGTTTAATATCTCGATTTACAATTAAAATAAACACGTCAATTCCTAAATTACTCTTCCAAAATTTGTTTCGCGAATATCAGATTTCAAAACGAACGAAATATAATAGCACAAAGACACCATTTTCTTATCGATCATGCGTCTACTGAAATATTTTCCAAATATAAGAGAAATTAGATATCGTGATTACAATTAGTATAATATCTTCCTATCAGAGCCTAACATTGCAAAATATTTCAATATCTCGATCTATAATTAAAATTAACTCACTAATTTCTAAATTACTCTTCCAAAATTTATTTCGCGAATATTAAATATAAAACGAACACAATATAATAGCACAAAGACACTATTATCTTATCGATCATGCGTCTATGTAAATATTTGCCAAATATAGCAGAAACTAAATATCGAGGTTACAATTAGCATAATATCTTTCTATCAAAATCTAGCATTGCAAAATAGTTTAATGTCTCGATTTACAATTAAAATAAACACGTCAATTCCTAAATTACTCTTCCAAAATTTGTTTCACGAATATTAAATCTAAAACGAACGAAATTCAATAGCACAAAGACACCATTTTCTTATCTACTAAAATATTTTCCAAATAAACCAAAAATTAAATATTCTAATTAGAATTATTATTTCTCCCAAAACTAAAATGAACTCGTCTAAAATCTAACCCAAATTATCCCTCTCAAAAATTACTCTCGCAAAACATCGCAAATATTCCATTCCCTCTCCAAATATATGCTTCCATGCTTATATGCTTAATCCATTCGCATCTCGAATAGTGATAGACGAAAAGGGTTCAACCTCTAATTCCCTTTTCCTCCCATTACACAATCCAAAATCTCATGACGAAGCAATGGTCACATGACTTGACACTTCTGACAATTTTTTGACACTTTTCCAACACTGAAATTAAATATCCAAACCACTCGCGAGCACAACTTAACAAAAATTTCGCTACAACGTTGTACTCCCAGTGAATTCTCACTAACAGATGGGTTAATCACAATTTGATCGGTGGAAGCTGCGAAAGCGGCGTGTCCTGAAAATTGCCTGCGCGATTTATCTAATTTCCGACAGGATAATCAGCGGGGCTAATCGAACGGTAAAGCGGCAAGACCAGTAGTTGGCTAGGTATGTAAAATGTTGCTAATTGACGCGCGCGCAGCCTTAAGGTTACGTAAAGCCGCGAGATAAATTGCATAAGGGGCGGACATTAACCGGGCGCGCAATTAAATTGATAGAGCATGAAACGAGGAAAGAATAAGCAATGAACGTTCGGGTTACTAGTTAGCCATAAAACGCTGGTTGGTCGAGTGTCGTGACTAGTCGACCGCAGTTATTACGAACGAATATACGACACGTGGTCGTACCGCACGCCGCCGCGGCGAACGGGCTGATGGTGACAGTTCAATCCGAACTTCGGCGTTCGGCGGTCAGAAATGCTGGCCGCAAACCGCACGCGTGATTTCTGCCTCTCTTTGCCCCTGCCGAATCACCGCGTCGTTTCTCCCGATCCCATTTTCCATACCTTTTTCCCGCTTTAAACCCGTTATTAACGTCAGAAAATCACCATCCGCCAGTTTCGCTCCAGCAGCTCTCCCACCTTCTCACTAGCCTAGCTAGCTCACAGTTCCGCGCCTGTTCTACGCAGATCATATGCACGCTCGAAAGTGATAGGAATCCGAGTCGACCGTAGAATGTTTCCATACGTTTATATTCTTACGGAACAAGTTTGATCTCTCTTACAATGGATCACTTCGTTGCTGCATATTGAGCTAACAACAATACAAAATAAAACACAGATGAAAAGACGTACCAACCTGGACGGGAATCGAACCCCCGGACCCGCAGCGTATGAACTTTCGCACCTCGCCGCTCGGCCACAACGATATTGGAAAAATAGTAGAAATATTGTGTAGTTAAGGAAGTAATAAAACTTTAATTATAAATATCTCAAAAACTACTGAGTAGTTACCCATATAATGATACATTTTCTTGAACTGCATGACGAGATCTACAAACCTGCAAAGTTTGAACCAAATCGATGACCCAAAGGACTTGCACTCTCCTTGTAAGACTCACAAGTAGAGTGCAAGTCCTTCGGGTCACCGATTTAATTAAAATTTTCCAGGTTTGTAGATATCGTCACACAGTTCAAGAAAATTTACCGTTATTTTATAATATTGATATTTATGATTAGAGTTTCATTATTCTTAACTGCAGATTTCTTCCGAATAGTTATCGACAGTTATCAAGTGGCATTGTAGCCTAACGGTAACATCCGAAAATTGTCACCAGCGTTGGTGATAATCACCAAAATTACCATTAATGATAATTTTATTATTGCCTTAATTACAGATTTATTTCGAATATTAACCGTTTGAGTCCCATAGGTTTTTGGAAGATAGCGCTTGTTTAATTTCACTGCACAAATCGATTAACTCCAATTTCTGAAAAATCTTAAATTTAAGTATCAAAGCACTTGGTATAGTCACAACTTTTTATATTTATAATAACTTTCCCCGATAATTAAGATTAACACCGTTAAACGACAAAAATTTTTTGGCCACTGAATAATAAATAATTTATTTCAGAGATCACTTTGATTAACTCCGTACTCTAATGTAAATCGTTGCAATGATGCAATTCAAATGCACCAGCAAGCCATGAATGATAACGGTGAATTTTTTAGCGCCGTCTTATCAGAATTTAAGTAAAATTTAGTAAAATTTAAATTTATTACTTTTTTCACTTGCCAAATCGATTAACTCTTCCAGTAACATAAAAATGGTAACATTACTAACGATTACCTTTTGGCTATTTTTTCTTATAAATTTTATATACCGTTAGATGAAAGTTACATTTGTATTTATGCATTCTACGATATTTATTTCGATTTAAATTATAAAGGGAATTTTAAAAAACAATATACATTATTTCATTGCATTTCTCCACTTTTTGTTATATGGAGTTAATCAATTTGTGTAGTGAACGGCTTATATATATTAAGAATAATGAAAATTTGATCGTGGGTCTCTGAACGGGATATAAAACTATATAAAAGGTACGTGGCAGTCACAAAGTGTTATATCATACTGGAAGAGGTTAAATAAACAAATGAAATTTTATTTTATCAACGCACGTTACGGGCAGACGGACATTTCTTTGAATAATATGGGAAGAAAAAGAAAGGAATAAACTATTAGCGGTAAACCGAGGGAATAATGGGGAATTTTCGGTGAACCAGTTAAGGGAACGATATATTAATTCGTGGGTGGCTGGCGCACGATGATCGACACACGTTCACGGGAATCGTGGTCCAGAACGAGGAAGAGGAAGAGGAAGGCGGACTGGCACCGCAGTTTGCCAATTTCCCGCAGGCGTTGTGCGTAGGTGCGCGACCGGTTAACGGGTTGGGAGATGAAGTGCGCGAACGAACGAGATTCGGAGAGAGGCGAAGCGGAGGCTGATGTGCGGTCGAACAGATTAATATGCGCGAGGCTCGCACGCTTCAAACCCCCGCAGGCCCTCCTGGTTCTCCGTCCTTCAGTTTCACCCGCGTGCTGCGCCCGCCGTCGTGTCGTCCTTTCATTCCTGCAAAACATACAATACGTGCGTGAACACGTAGAACTACGTATGCTCGCGATTGTGCGAGCTACGAGTGCCCTGACCGTTTAGTAATTTCTGTCACGAGTCGAGTGTTCCGCACGGAACGTCAACGCGGCCCGTTACTGCAAAACGCCTCTACCCCCACCCTCGCCCGGCCGCTCTTTCTCTTCCCCCCACCGCCGCCGCCACCCTGTCTCCCTCCCACCCACGGCTCCTCCGTTTACGTATGCGCCGTGCTTTCGCGCGAATCCGTGGCACGCATCTCCGGAGAAAATTCGCCACTGCGAATGCGTCGCGGATTACGCCGCGGCAGTGGTTCTCAAATTGCGGAACACGCCATGTCGCCACTTTGCAGCCGCCCGGTCCATAACTCGCAACTACAGGGGTGGCGCGAGGGTTCCACCGTGAGGTACCCTTTAGGGGGTGCAAAAGAATTTAGAAGGAAAAGCGTTCGCGACATAGAATAATAATTCGTTCTATCTCTATTTGTACGATAATTGAAAATTTTACCTAGTCTATCTGACTCCTACTCTTGCACCGCAAAGTTGGCAATACTACTCGAATCGAATAATGGGAAAATATTTTGGTCTGCCAATATTTCTTGTAAAGTCGAGCTTTGATTCTTGCAAAAATAAGTATATTATTTGTAATAATTTTACATTTAGTTTTTTATAAATTATTATTATTATACGTGAAAAGAAAGTTAGATTCAGTTAGGTGAAGAAAAATTTCGTCGAATGTCACCAAATTATTCTACTTTATAGTATATAATTGCTGCTTTGAAATTATTGTAACGTTAACTTAAAGAAAATTCGTCCCTCAAGAGGTTAGGACTGTCGTTAAGATGTCCACTACGCGTTTTCAAGAAGCCATACTTTCTTCCGGACCAGTCTTCCATTAATCGTCGTCAATTAATACTAAACCAGTCACGATTTAAATAACTATTTTTAAATTCTTCAATCTTTTAATATACGTATAATTAATTTTTCAACTTTTTAATTTCTTTAACTTCTTTAAGGTGTCATTCATCTGTCAATCTGACCGACCGTGGTAACTTAGTGTTAAAACCGACCTAGTGCCATAACGTAGCGAGATCTTGGAGTTATAGGTTATAGGAGTTAGGACGTAGCGAGATTTAAAAATCGGAAATTTAGTGTACGGTCTCATCGATCTTATTTGAGGCAATGAAAGGAATAGCGAACCAAACAAAAGGAAACAAACAAGAAACAAAACCTTTAAGACGTAAAGGGATGAAAGGAAGTATCTAATGACAGGACTCTGAGCTATCATGACACATAGGTTATGAATTTTGAGCTGTAGAAGAAGCAATTGTAAGTATATTACGCACATGTGTATAATTGATTTCGCAATTTTATCCAAATTGTTTTGAACCAAGTCGTAGGACAAACGGTTAAACACTTTCGTTGAACTAAATTAAGAACAATTAATTTATCGTGAAGCCGTAAAGTACTGTTTCGTCGGAATAACCATTTCTCGCAGGAAAAATGCCATTTATTATCGCTTGGCATTTAAAAAGTAGAGAGAAATAGGTATAATATGAACTTGTCACGGAATTCAGATACGGAATGACCTAACACCTACCCTAGTATAATTTTACCACAAATTACACGTGAAGAAGTATTGCTAACTGCCACTTTACGATATTCCAGGTAAACTTTCACGAGGTTCCGTGAATAACAATTGTTAGACCGATTACGTATGACAATTTTAAAGACTCACTGGTCTTTCTGTATTTATTCGAAACAAAGGTAGTAAACTGTCGAAGCAAAAGCATAAATTTCGAAATAAAAATTGCTAAATTCAACGGTGTAGGTAAAAATGGAAGCTTTATTGCAACCAAAGTGATAACCCGAAGTTACATAAACGCTATTAAACAGTACAATACATTGTTCATACATTGCGTACGGGTGACGAGATATCTCGTTTTCAGGTTTCTTCGACTCAATCGATGATTTAAGGAATTAAAAATAGATTTTCTTGTTACGTTACTAGGTAACGAAGTCTTGCGTATTTTTATTCTAATACCTTATGTGAATATAATATCAAATGCGAATTAACACATTGAGCGCCGGCGGCATATGAGACATTTAAAGCCTGAGCACCAGTCTCGTTCGCTTGTTTCCGAACAACGAGAAGCTAAAGAAAATATTTAAAACTTATACATTTTCTTAAAATACTATATTTTGATTGCACATTCGTCATTCTGTGGACATTTCGCTATTACTAGAATCATCGGAATCACTCGAATATCGTAATGGAACAGCTCTTGATATTCTCCTTGGACCCAAATCGCTATCACCGTCCTCGACTCGTATGTCAGAATCTTCCGAATGTATCGAATAATCTGATAGAGGGTCAGCAATATACTCGTTAAAAACTTCGCTCGTATTATATGGATAAAAAGTTACAGAATAATAAGACTTATTATATTGTTCAACGAAAAGCGTAAACCTACGAAAGAGGTACTAACTAAGGAATACACAGCATGAGAGTGATTCTTGCTTTGATCGTTTCTGAACCATCGTATACGTTTTATTTTCGGAGTATAACAAATGCAGATCGTCGTAAACGTGACGAGTGAATGCAAATTGATGTGTAAGACATCCATACAGGCAAAAGAAATCCTCATCATCGTGAGGGCGAGAGGCAAGTGACAAACTTAGAAACCCTCATTATCGCGGGGCCGGTGCTCAAGCGACAGACTCAGAAACCCGCGTTTTCACGGGACCAGCGTTCAATGTGTTAAAAAAGGGTATATATGCATCATATAAAATGTTTCTGGAAGCGCGAACAGAGTGTCGTACGCAATGTGTTAAGTAAATCCTTTGAAAAATGAACAGTGTCCAAAACTTTTTCCACCCAACTACAAGAAATTGATCTAGAGCTCAAACAACGGAGAAAATGGTATATAATATTAACAAATAAACGTTTCGTTAAAGAATTATAAATAAATATCGTATGCATAGAATAGATGGCAATTTTTCTTCGAGATTTTTCATTACAGTGCACAAATTAATCTTGTTTATTGGATCTGCGTAATTGCAAGGTTCTTTTACGTGAAAAATTTGTGGAAATAATTGGAAATGCAGTGACTGAGGCTCGGAAAAATACTTTGGGACATAATAAACTCGATTCTTTAAAGATAGCAAACTTACATTCGAGGAAAAGCACATAATTTTGCAAAGAGAATTTAAAAATAATAAACTTTCATTTTTAAAACTACAATTTTCGTGACACGGAATGGTTCGTTACCAAATGATAAAAGGGAGTAATTACATGGAACAGATAAACACAATTGACTTTCCGTGTAGCCTATACTTCGATAGAAAGTGTATTATTATAATAATAGTTATTAAAACGGAGCATTTATTCGTGAACTTTATGTAACGCTGTTTCCTTCTTGCGGCCTCTAGATTATGTTTTCGCGGTTTTCGAGAAAAATCCAAGGACACCCTGTACACTCTACCAAAAATACGTGAAATAAACGATAAATAGAATTAATTCTAAATTTCATAGCTCCATAATTTATTTCCAATAAATTTTTTCACAGAATTGAATTTTTCGCTCGTTTATTAAATTTCTTCCATTTCGTTTCATATTTTCATATTAAACTTATCACGATACAATGTATTATAGAAAGATCCGATTACTATGAATTATTTTAAATCGTCACGCTCTGTGTTAAACCCAATATGAAATTTCAATTTATTCCTTGACGATTTTTCGAAAATCGCGGTATTAAATCACTTAAATTTCGCATCAATTTTGCGTTTATTTTTTGAACATGGGAACCATGATAAAAGAAAATCCCTCGATTAGTAAATTTTACATTTATTTGAAAAAGTATACTTTTCCAACTCGCAAGTTTTTCTGCAGTAGTATGAATCTCCAATTCTCTTGAACGGAAGTTTTTAAAAGATAATTGGTTTTCAAGAAACATACTTAACATACCTAATATCCAAGAAATGTAAAATAACAGGTTTACTTAACTATGTAAATATACTACGAGACAAAAAGATAGCACGCGTGTGCCATAATTAATTCTGAAGTTATCTGTGTTCAATATTTCAGGTTTAACGAACCACGTTGTAATATTACGATCCTAGTGTGGTAATGATTAACATAGATTTTGAATATATATGTGTTGATATAATAAAGTATAAAAGTGATAAAATAAAGATAAATGATATATTAAATTAAACAACAAACAATAATGATTAATAATTGAAGTGGGGCACATCGACAAACCATGGGCGTGACACGTGGTGTTTAAGTTTGGTCTAGCCGACGTACCACGAGCCACGCCCGTGATAGTCAGTTTTAGCCCGACCGAGGTACCACGAGTCTGGCTCGTGATAATCATCTTCGGCTCGAAAAACTGACCACGAGTCTTACACGTGGTAGTAGACCAAAGATAAAAGCAACAATGTATAACGTTGTCTTTCAACGTAACACGACTAAAACACTCTGGACAAAGCGACAACAGAGGTATACAAAACAGATAAACGAGCTTTGATTCTTGAAAATGGAAGTCTCAAATTTTTGAGCACTGCACCTAAATTTGGCAGAGATAATTGGATACAGAAGATATTTGAAGATGTAAGGAGGTTATAATGCAAAGAAATATTAGCCAGTGGTAAAACTGTATACATGTTTATTAAACAGGCGAACCCTCAGAACTGGCTTGTCTTTTTAGGGCCACACAGGTCAAAAACGTCTCCAGAAAACGGGAGACAAAAGACACGTGCTGACAAAAGACAAAACGCAGGGGAAGGGATCGCCCACACATCTCTAGGATGTAGAGTTTATTTTAGTGTTTAGTTTTTACTATAACAGAAGACAAATTCTGAAAAATGCACGATTTTCGTAAAGAAATATTTGCGAAGTGATATGCAGGAGGGTAATTTTCTTCAATGACTATCTTCACCATTCTTTACCTGTAGAAGCAAATCCATCTTTGACATCTGCAGGTAAAAGCACACAGTTTCCACCATAAGTGGGTTAAGCTGACATAACCTCAAAACCGTGTGCTATCTCTCTGTTCCAGAAAGTAACAAATGAGGAATTAACGAGAGAAAGCCAAGTCTATGCCAAAGTTCTTTTCTAAGTTCTAACAGTTTTCATCTTTTCAGCGAATCCTTGCTTTCCTAACCTAACCTAACCCCTTGAACTGCAATTTATGTTCAGTTCTGTTCAGACAGACAATTTAATTTTCTTAGTGTGGATATTGTTCAGTGAAGGTGAGACTGGGTTAAGAATAATGGGATATAATAAAGGGATGATTTGTTTTTGGATGTGTATCAATGAGTGAAGATAGGATTAGGTTGTGAATGGTGGATTGTTTTAACCTTTCCACTCCTGAGTTATAAAGAGAGTAGCCAACACCCTGTCTTGAACTAATTTAACAAATTTTATTTTTGTTTAAATCTAATAAAAATTTAAACAAAATATAATATCGTGCATTATAAGCGTTCAGAAAGAATTTTCTAAGCTCGAATAACTTTAAAATCCATGGACGTTGTATCACGTTCACAATTCGGTAATCATGTTGTATCGTGACGTCATACAACGATTGCAGGAGTGAAAGGGTTAAATACGCCATCGACACTTTTAGAAGCCGAAAATAGTAATTAATAAATAATAATGTAGGATGGTGAAAACTGGTTTTGAGATACCAGAAACTGACAGAACAACAAGAACGGAATAACACGAACACAAAACTCATAAAACTAATTTAACTTAGGAAAAGAACACCAAGATAACGCAACGAAAACACACAAAGACGCGCTCTAATTTAACTCTCTTTCCAACACCGAGCGACTCACGCTCGTGCTGGTCACAATTAATTTCTAAGGACTCTGTTTTGGTCGTCAAGGACCTGCTTTTATGCTTTTCTTAACCTACGCTTCACCTCCCCGTAGGGACCACGCATCTTAACCCTTTGCACTCGAGAGGCGAGCCTAAGTCACCGTTTAATCAAATTCCGAGGATCCGTGTTAATTAACATATCAAATCTAAAATAACCTGAGCTTGCGTGGAATGTCAAAATAAAATAATTTCAAGCGTTAATTTATACCCGATTCCTTATTTACCGTTTCAAAAGTATCCTCGACGTTATAGCAGAAAGTATTCAAATTGCTATTTTTCTGTAACGAAAGTAATCACCGAGTACAAAGGGTTAATTTTTCTACCCAAAATAACTTTTCCATTTGCTTCTAGAAAATATTGATCGGTTTATAATTTGTTTCTGTTGGCAATGGCCGATTCGCGATTTCTTTCCGAAATGGTATCCTACGATAATTAATAATAAAACAGTGATAAAACGGTAACCAATAATTAACGAAATAAAGAAAAAGAAAAATGGAGGACTCGTCGACTCGAAGAAACTGATTCCACCGTTATAAAAATCTAAATGCACTTAAAATTAAGCCAATTCCCATCCGGTGTCATTCCTTCCTCGCTGCTGCAAGCATATTCTTCCGTCCCATCGCAAATATCGATGTAATATCGCCTTTATAGGGGAGCAGCAATTTACCAGCAGGTTTCCACTCTGCCACCTCCTCTTCCACTGTTTTATCCATGCTTGTCAACCGATGCTCGTTATTCGTTAATGGACAGTAAATAAATAAATAAATGAAAGCATAACGCAGGAAATGACGGTACCCGCGCCGATCATTATAAAAGTGCCCTAAGTACACCTGCGTTCCCTTTCGAAATATTAAAAATTGTTATTTCGAAAATATTCGGAACTTAATTTTTAAAAATTACTTTTATTTTCTATGATTCTTTGCTGAAATAATTTCAACTCGTAAATAAATATATATATATGTAAATACGAGCTTCCATTTTTGGAACATTAGACGATTAATCAGTTAACCATAAGCAAGTGACCAAGAGTGACCATGCACGAAGAGAAAATATCATTATCGATATATTAATTGTGTAGAATAGGAAGCTAATTGAACCCAACAAGCATGATGCAAAAATATTCGCTCCCTTCAGAAGTATTGCAATGCTTTATCCACACTAGAACTGCCAAAGGTGTCAAAATAGCTTATGTGGGATTTTTTATTTTTGGATTTATTGCAAATATACATCTACTCTTCGCAGAATTAATATCGATTCTTCCTCGGATAGGAGAATAATTATTTATACCTATTTATTTCCATTATATTACTTTAATTAACCCTTTCGCTATGGCGGAATCAAAAATGGAAACATTACGATCGTACAGCCTTTAGCATTCGGTCTTCTGACGCAAATTTTTCGAAGAAACAAGGAAAGGAAAAACTGACCATCGCAATAGAGCTTGCAATTCTTTGCGAAGAGAGCTAAGAGGAACGGTAGCACTTGTTTTAATATTTTACTCAATTTTTGTGGTTAGTGACTATAGTCACTCGTAGTAGCGAAAGGGTTAATATCGTTTTAATGGCATTACAAATCTAGTGTTATCACTACAAATAGCTTCCTCGGAGCTTCTTCAGCTTTCTCGTAAACCAGCATTCCATTCACCATTTTATATTTTTATTCTTTTTTAATTGTAATTTATTTCGTGACCTCCTGATTTTAACACGAAATGACATCAAAACGCTACGAGGATCAACGAGCCCGAAATAAAATTCAATAATTAAGCCATTCACTGCACAACTCGATTAAATCCACTTTTAGAAAAATCTTGAATTTAAGTGTGAAAGCACTTGGTATAGTCATAACTTTTTATATTTATAATAACTTTCCCCGATAATTAAGATCAACACCATTAAACGACCAAAATTTTTTGGCCACTGAATAATAAATAATTTATTTCAGAGGTCACTTTGATTAACTCCGTACTCTAATGTAAATCGTTGCAATAATGCAACTCAAATGCACCAGCAAGCCATGAATGATAACGGTGAATTTTTTAGTGCCGTCTTATCAGAATTTAAGTAAAATTTAGTAAAATTTAAATTTATTACTTTTTCACTTGCCAAATCGATTAACTCTTCCAGTAACATAAAAATGGTAACATTACTAACGATTACCTTTTGGCTATTTTTTCTTATAAATTTTATATACCGTTAGATGAAAGTTACATTTGTATTTATGCATTCCACGATATTTATTTCGATTTAAATTATAAAGGGAATTTTAAAAAACAATATACATTGTTTCATTGCATTTCTACACTTTTTGTTTTATGGAGTTAATCAATTTGTGTAGTGAACGGCTCAATTAGTAATTTACTTGAAGTAGTACTATGATGTTTAACACGTACCAGCAATACGAAATATTGCATATTCAAATAATAACCAAAACACCATATTTAACTAAATTAAAACAACGTTATCTATTTCTTTATATTCTTCATTAAATTATTACTGTATATGCTCAAAATGTAACAGCAAAGAAAAATTTTGAGCACCTTTAGATGTCTATAGGAGTCAAAAACTTGACATAATAGTTATTACATTTCCATGGTCTTTTTATCACGACTTTGACTTAAAGATCACGTTCACGATAATTTTCGGTTGAAAACGCTGCATTTCACAAAATTATTTTTATTAAAACGCGTGAAAACGTGTACATAATATCTATGCATATGCTCAGTTGCTGATGGCAGATCGGTTCTCCTAGAGTTAGACGGACAGCGGAGAAAGAAAAGGCGGAAGTGAACTGGTAGAGCGCGGAGAAATAAAGCGAGAAAGCGCATTAGCCTATGGAGGTCGCGGCACGAACGTATCGGATAGGAGGAGATCGGCGCGCAAGAGCGGTGGAAAGGCGCGCAGCGATGCATAAGCGGATAATTGGCAGCCGGTGGCAGGATGAGGTCGAGGCGGCGTGCAGACATCCGGTCTGATAGGGAATATAAAGGAGTGCGCGTATACGATAAAGGCGAACTCCTCCCTCACCACGCCCAGAAGCTCGCGAAGAGGTTCGTACCTCAAGATCCACCCACGTGGCAGATGACTTTTCTCCCTCCCGCTCGCCGCCGGTGCTCGTTACTCCGCGCGGTGCAGCTTCGTGAGAACTCGTCTAGGAGGCGGAGCATCTATTTCTATCGGCGGCCGAGGGAGGGGGGAGCGTTAAACGAAGGCGAGCCGAGGAGTCGCGTCTCGGCAGTCCAAGACGAGCAGAAAGAGTAGGAGCACGCGTAGGAGTACGGCTCGGCGGGAGAGGGGGAAGGCGCGATAGTAGAGCCAGCGGAGATGGCGCTGCGTGCTGCTCTCCTCTATGCGCCATCCGCCGCCTCCCGTCACCGTCTTCTAAACTGCCTCGCAGCCAGCCGGAAATACAGTTTTCCAGCCGAGTAACGGACAGCGCAAACGAGAAGAATACACACGATTTACTTTAAACGTCGCCGCCGAGTTTAACTATGCGCGGACGCCAGTGCAAATAGCCCGCCTGGCTTGAGGAAATATGATGTTCCTGGGAAACGGAACACGGACCGGATGTTTCAGCTTCTGGAAATTCGCCAGATATATTCAGTTTTATCTGCAGGAGGAGCTTCGCTTTCGCGAAAGAGGATTTTTTAACGAGAATTTAGCTGCCTGTTCGGGGAGATTGCTTGTCAAATTTTTCATTCCAATGGCCCAGCTACTTGCTTCGAACTTGCAGGAAATTTTTAACGGACGTTGCAATAAACAATTGAGATTGTTTCTAAACAGGCTGCATAAAATACTTATTTTAAACGAATATTCTGTTTGCACTATTCTAAATAAAAATAGCATCGTATCTCGAATTTTTGTCGTCATTTCAAAGAAAATTATTTATATTTTTTAAAATACAGTGTACCTGGACATTTTAAATTGGTTTGCGTGAACGTATTACTTTGATACTTTTCACTTTGGGAAAGTTTAATCAATATTCTAGAAAAATTAATATCTACGTATATCTTTATCAATTAAAAATAATATAAATAATTTGCATCTACGAGTCTCTAAAATTTTCATTGCACCAAAAAGATACGTAATTATTTATTTTTCTTGTTTACACTGTTCTTGTATATTTTATTCTTTCTTTGCAATAAGCTTATACTGATTAATGGAATTGTTTACGCATTTTAAGTCGGTTTGCGTGAACGTATTACTCTGATATTTTTCACTTTGGAAAAGTTTAATCAATGTTCTAGAAAAATTAATATCTACGTATATCCTTATCAATTAAAAATAATATAAATAATTTACATTTACGTGTCCCCAAAATTTTCATTGCACCAAAAAGATACGTAATTATTTATTTTCCTTATTTACATCGTTCTTGCAGATTTTATTCCTTCTTTACAATAAACTTCTCCTGATTAATGGAACTATGAAAGGATTACTTTTAATTCTAACATCGATCCTTATTCTAACCAGGAAATCTATTTTATTCTCTAAAGACGTAAATTCTTACGTGAAATTGAATGGTTCTATCATTTTCGAAAGATATCGGCTATAGTAGATAATATAAAACTAATTCATAATAAAAAGACAAACGTAAAATTCTGAAATACCTGCATAAAATCATGTTTGTTAATGAACTACACGCGAAACAAGCGAGTAACAATGTGCAATTCGTAAAATAAAGTTAAAAGTCATCGATACCACGTTATTTTTCTGTTTTAGTAAATAATGATATGAATTGATATTGCATCGATTCAAACTGATCCAAACTCAAATGACACGAAATTTATTTAATCCCATGCTTTCTTCATATCCAATATAACTCCAGATCAAAATTCGAGGACTGACAAAATCACAAAATTTTGTACACTTTGTTCATTCGAAAACTCGAGAAATCGTGTAATTAGGTTATTCGTTGAATCAGCTTATGGCAAATCTTCGTTCAACTTGTTTCGTAATCGGTCACTAATTCCGCGAATTCTCTGAAGAAGGGCAGCACTGTACAATGCCATTCCTTCCCAAACGTTTATCGTACATTGCGAATTTTTAACCGTTAATATCACGATTTTCGTTAAAAATTATCAATAATACATTGTCAAACGTAAATTTTACTCTTAGAACCCATATTTACGTTGATTCGTTCACAGGAAAGGCCTTCGTAATTTATATATAGATACACATATATACACATATATAGCTGAACAATATTTTCAATTTTGAGGAGAAAACAATAATAATAAACAGACATCGCTTTTGAGTAAAAAAATTATCACTAAATCAAGAAAATAAAAATATATAGTATAATATCTGCTTGTTGGAACTGTAATTCATCCATCAGTCTCACTGCCATAATCGCGACATCTTTTCCCAGTTACGCGTAATAGTAAGTCACATCAAGAGCGAATTTCCGAAATATACGTAAAATTCTTGAACAAGTTGAACAGTTCATTTAACCTAACTAACTAGTGAAATCTCTCGATTACAAGCTACACCATAGACCATAACTACGTCTACCATACGTCACCAAGCTAGAATTTCAAAATTCCAAAAATTTCTAAAATTTCCCAATTTTATCGCGAACTAAACTTAAATACTTCCTCCATACACAATTTCTCGCGATTGAATCTTATAAAATCCTATATAGAAGACATCGTACAACGGGCAATCTAGCCAGGCCCTGGCTAACCTAACCCAAAGTGACCGGAAATGGGAAGAAAATCAGCAGACCACCCGAAAGCAAGAAATTGACAATGGAACGAACCCTGGATACTGTGGTTGCAGGACAAAACAAATTCCCATAACACGGTGAACAGGGAATAAAAAAGGAAAAAGGTGTAGAAAGGTGATCGATGAGGAGTGCGTGGCGAAGAAGGAGAGGCAGATCGATGAGAGTAAGACGAGAAAGGAGAGCGAGCGTTGCCGCGCGCAGGACTGTGGAGCGGTGCACTGGTGTAGGTAAGGATGGGAAGAAATACGTGCACCTAGAGAGAAGCAAAGCACAGTCCTTTCCATTGCGCAAGGATCCAGGCGGAGGAGTCTTTACCCAATGCACATGCAGCACGTATATAGAGCTCCGCCTAGTTGGCTGCAGTTGAGAGGAGGAGGACACTAAGTCTCAGTTATTTTACTGCACGCAACGCCGCCACCAATGCTGAGCTACCTTCCACTCTCCTACTTCTTCTCCCATTCTGAAGCTGACTATATATACCCTAGCACGGGAGGAGCGTACTCGACGTCGTCGCAGTTGCAGCTGCACCTGCTGCTCTTGTATAATAAATCCAACGTCTTTCTCACGGTTATCTCTACCCCCGCCCCGCCCCGCCCCCGCTCGCAAAACCCGCGTCTTCCACCATTTTACCCAACCACGCCGCGATGGAACGGGGAAATGCCATTTTCTCCACAGACGCCTCGCTCAGCAGCCACCTGACCGTGCTGCGAGCGCTGAGACCAGAGCCGGATGATCCCCTAGGCTGAATCTCGCCGAGTTTCTTCCAACGTCGCGTATCGAGGAATGGTCGTCGCTTGAAATTCAAGCAGGACACGAGAAATAGTATACGCCGGGTTATTCGATACAGTCGTGAATATTAAGTACTACCCGCGACATAGATCGCTGCTGGTTATCACAGCGCTCAACCGGGAATCGTATGTCGAGCCTGCTCATTTGAAACGTATATACCTACGGACAAATGCTTTCCTTCCGACAACCAGCCCGAGGAAAAACTTGCCTCTGGTACACTCGCGTGGAATATCTGCTTATCCGCGTTCCCCGTCACTTTCTGCTCTGGCATATTTCGAGAACTCGCGTCATGGGGAGAGAAAGAGAGAAAGAGGAAAGTAATTTGCACGGTTCCGATTTCCAGAATATTGTAGAACCTGTATCGTAATTTTTGTGCTAGGGAATACGATTAGGCGAGGTAGTTTGAATTATTACACGGGATAACGTTTAACACTAGAACTAACGATCTTCAGTGGGTACCTAACTATAACGTGCACAGATTATAGTAATACGATGCGGTACGATGAATATGAGTGAATATATTGATTACAGTTCTTTCTTAATACGAGTTGGTACCGATTTTATTCTTAAAGCAGTATGTGTATGCGTTTGGTGACTGCAAAAAGGAAAATTCTGGAATCAGTCATTTTCACTGCGTTGGTAGTTCTAGTGTTAATACAATTCTGAAGACGTATTAAATGCGTGGATCAAGTGGAATATCGAAAGGAAGTAATTCCAAGCGTCGATTTATTTTTATTTAATATATTTAAACAATATTTTAATAGCTTCCCCGCAGAGTGGGGACGGTAAGTAGTTCTAGTGACGAAGAGGGAGTAGCAAACGCCCTGTCCCGAATTAATTTAATAAATTTGATTTTTGTTTAAATCTGTCGAAAATAAGATACGTTGTTGTAATTTTGTTAAAATAACTGGGCAATGGATTTGTATAGATATATATATATATCTACGCGACTGACTTGCGTAACTAGCATGAGCCATTGGCTCCTGGAAGAGAACATTCTAGAAGAATAACAGTAGTCACGGTAATTCTACACAGTGTTGTGTGTCATCTAATCAGCCTAATTACCCAAATATCGTTTCCTATTATACTAATATCTTGTTTAGAGTTAGCTGTTCTAACATACGTCTTAACGTGTATGCAAAAATCAATCTCTTAGGAGAAATATATATGTGCCTGTGATTATGAAAGTGGTCTAAGTCACTTATATTTGCTTCAGAAATATTAAAAGCTTCGGCCTTTAAATACGTTATAAATTATAAAATTAATTCGGATAAAGCTGCAAACTTGATCTAACGATACAATTCTTCACTGTTTTGTAGAAAAATTTATTTTATCGTAATATAAATGAATGAAACACGAAATAAATAATAAAATCGTTCCTCTTAAGTCGATGACTTAGACCATTTTCATAATTATAGGCACATGTGTCTTTGAAGAGGTTTAGGTAAGAAATAGGGGACCAGGGCGAGCTGCAATTGCATACCCCTTTTCATCACTATAGCTTTGTCTCTCCCTGCGTACAGTCAGAATACAGAAAATATACATTCCTAAGAACAGAGTAAAGATAACTATAATGATAATAAATTTCTTTTTGCCCATAATCTCAATAAAATCTAATAGAAAGATAATCAAAATATGAGTCATTCACTGCACAAATCGATTAACTCCACTTTCTGAAAAATCTTAAATTTAAGTGTCAAAGCACTTGGTATAGTCATAACTTTTTATATTTATAATAACTTTCCCCGATAATTAAGATCAACACCATTAAACGACCAAAATTTTTTGGCCACTGAATAATAAATAATTTATTTCAGAGGTCACTTTGATTAACTCCGTACTCTAATGTAAATCGTTGCAATAATGCAACTCAAATGCACCAGCAAGCCATGAATGATAACGGTGAATTTTTTAGCGTCGTCTTATCAGAATTTAAGTAAAATTTAGTAAAATTTAAATTTATTACTTTTTCACTTGCCAAATCGATTAACTCTTCCAGTAACATAAAAATGGTAACATTACTAACGATTACCTTTTGGCTATTTTTTCTTATAAATTTTATATACCGTTAGATGAAAGTTACATTTGTATTTATGCATTCTACGATATTTATTTCGATTTAAATTATAAAGGGAATTTTAAAAAACAATATACATTATTTCATTGTATTTCTTCACTTTTTGTTTTATGGAGTTAATCAATTTGTGCAATGAACGGCTCATATAATATTATGCATTATAAGCGTGCAGAAAGAATTTTCCAAGTTCTTACAGCTTTGAAATCCATGGATGTTAAACGTCTTTTTAAGAGGATACTAGAATTACCGATCTTTAATCGATAGCTAAACATGGTGGGCACAGATAACAGTAATTTTAGTGGTACAATGAAGATAAATAAATGTATTAATTACTATTCTTAAAATTAATATTTTTTAGAAGCAGGTATGCGTTTTCATAATTGCTGAAAGGAAAATTCTGAAGACGGTCTTTTCGACAGGATTGGAAGTTCTAGTGTTAAAAGCAAGTTTATAGCGATTTCCTGTTGAATTTATTGCACATTTTCTGCGATTATGTCATGTCATACCTTTTTCCAATTGACAGTATTGGTTATTTTTCTTCTGGACACATGGTGTCACATAAATTGTAATATTAAATTTTGATGACAATATTAGCTAATTATTATTATTCCTGTATAACATACTAAGCCGATTTCATACCTAATCACTGTCAATAAATAACATCTTGCGGGGACAAAAAAAAAAATGGATATTAAAATTGAAATATATAATGTTCATATAAAAGCATGTTCAAATGACAGAAGATTTACATATTGGTTGATCGTGGTTCTACTCTAATAATTTTGAAAAATTGAAGAAGAAAAATACTTATACATAGCAATTTGTCCCATTTTATTTGTTTATCGATGTACACCGATGAGCAAAATTCAAACCGAGTAGAGGATAAAAATGATTAAATAATGGTAATATGATTATTCAAAATGAACATTGCCAATTCCCTTTTTAGTAGAAAATGCAATCGATCGTTGAAATTATTACGATATATTTCTCTTTGGTTGCAATAATAAAAATTCCTGAACTACGATTTCATACATTTACAAAGAAGTTCCGATTTCAATAAAATTTTATTGCTGCAAAAATCGATTCTCAAAACGGTAATTCGGAAACGAGTGAAAATTTTGGTTAAAACTTCTTTTCCATCTCTATTTCCTAGTCAGCGTTTTGGGAAATGATCCTTGCAACAGAGTTTCATCTCTCAAACTCACGTTTCAGTAACTCAGAAATATATACAAAAATATAAGCTTCATTCGAATCAGATATTTTTGATAAAAGTACGAAATTACGATCAGGAAAGTTTTATTATAACAGGTGAAAGAAAAGCCGTGCTAATAACTTTGCAAATTTGTTAGATGTGTCAGGATATAGAGCAAATAATTTTCAATGTTAATTTCAATCATCCTACGTTAATAAATCTCCGACAGTATCTGATATGTGTTCAAATTCAGACAATTTTGGATAACCCATATCTCGTACTGATCACGATTACAATAACATTCTGAACAGGCTTAATACACCCACTCTAGAAACTCGCAGACTCATCATAGACCTTAGTTTTTTACATAGGATTATTAATGGTAAAGTTGACTTAAAGTTATCCAGAGCTTTTAGCTTTATTAACCCTTTGCGGTCGGCAGATTTCGGCAGAGCAAATTTAACGTTTCGCAGTTATTTTTCTATACAGGATTTAAAGTCAATATATGGATATTAACACATTAAGCGCCGGTCCCGTGAAAACGCGGGTTTCTGAATCGGTCGCTTGAGTATCGGCCCCGTGATAATGCGGGTTTCTAAGTTTGTCACTTGACTCTCGCCCTCTCGATGATGAAGACCTTGGAGACCTTCGATATTGGGGCGAGCGGTCGTGCTGTAAAGTAGTCGAGACTGCCAAGCAGAGGTGCTGTCAAGCAGAGGTGCTGTCAAGCGGTCGTGCTGTCAAGCGAAGGCACTGTCAAGCGGTCGTGTTGTCAAGCGGTCGTGTCATCAAACGGTCGTGCTGTCAAGTGAAGGTACTGTCAAGTGGTCGTGCCGTCAAGCGGTCGTGCCGTCAAACGGTCGTGGTGTCAAGCGGTCGTGTCACCAAACGGTCGTGCTGTCAAGCGAAGGCACTGTCAAGCGGTCGTGGCGTCAAACGGTCGTGTCGCCAAACGGTCGTGCTGTCAAGCGGTCGTGCCGTCAAACGGTCGTGCTGTCAAGCGGTCGAGTCGTCAAATGGTCGTGTTGTCAAGCGGTTGTGTCATCAAACGGTCGTGCTGTCAAGCGGTCGTGCTGTCAAGCGGTCTTGTCGACAAACGGTCGTGCTGTCAAGCGGTAGTGCTGTCAAGCGGTCGTGCTGTCAAGCGGAGGTGCTGTCAAGCGAAGGCACTGTCAAGCGGAGGTGCTATCAAGCGATCGAGACTAAAACAGTCGAGACTGTCAAGAGGTCGTACTTCAGGTTTTGCTTTATAAGGACTTTCTATTTTCAGGAGAGGCTCAGTCTTAAACGCGATACAGTACGGAGGGCATTATTGTAACCCACAAGTACACATACATTCTTTTATATCTGCATAAGTGTATTTATATTTTTCGCTAATAACAAACTTCATATATTTCGTTGCTATACAACTGTGTACAGTCAATTCCCTACGCATTTAAACACTTTAACTATCACGCATTTTTCATACAGTACGCCCCTGGGGCCACGATAAAATTTCCATTATTCTTAAAACATAATAATGAATTATCAAACTATATACCAAAAAAAAAAAAAAAATGGTGCAAATTATTATTGTCTTCTATTCAAAGTTCTCCATCTATTTACGGTCTTCAAATATCCAAAAATTGATTAGAACAAAACAAATACAAATTTCAAAAATTAGTATCAAAAGTCACTGGTGACCACACCATGACCCCACTGAGGTCACAAGCGTCGGTCATTGATGACCACCGTGGCAGTCGACGTGTTAATGAACGCTGCAATTTCATTCGAAAAATTACAACGTATACTATAGTTAACACACGTGTGAAAATATAATAAATATCGCTAAAAATCACAAAACTGGAGAATTATCCCAAGGTACACCGCGACTATCGACGCGTATGCGATTAATTAAGCAACTTTCTAATCACAGGATCGATGAGTTTGCACAGCGAGAGGCATATATAGGCAGGAACGAATTAACACGAATAATTCCATTCCATCGAAGAAATTCGTTACGTTTCCCCTATTACAATTATCGCAAATACCCATAACCGAGTATCGACAACTCATTACGAGGAACTTTCCAGCCGTCCGTAGCGAGAAAAGGCGCGTAACGCGAAACTCATTATGATGCGTGAATAACGAGCAGCAGTATAGATTACCGGATTCCAAACGAAGTAGAATTATTGAGTTACAAATGACCAGCATTCCAACAGCTGCTGCTCAACCATCATGCGACCAGACCAGATATTCATAGTAAACGATTTAGCCTCCCGATTTCTTCCAAAATACACTTCCAACCGTACGACTGTGTTCGGAAATTGAGAAATTTTTTAAAAATCTCGATTCTTTTGCCACTCTAATTACCCGCCTTTTCATTTACATTTACTCCGCGATAGGTAGAAACTAATTTCAAACATTTTCATCGAATTTTCCTCCAAATATTGTATTTCGAATTAAAGCTTAAAATACAAATCGTAATTATGGGTACGTTGAAACTTAATTTTTCAGCTTTCGAGAAATTTTTGTATATTTCAGTGTTGAGTTTTATTAAATTTTCCCCAAAAATCATGTAACTGCATAAGTATGAATATTTTTCAACGCTTTGCTAACCCTAATTTTTAAATTTCCGAAATTCAAATACTTCGTATGCTTCGTGAAATCTAGAAATTTTCGAGATTTTTAAAAATTGTATTTATTTTAATCGATAGAAATGCGTGGAAACTTAATTTTTCAGCTTTCGAGAAATTTTTGTATATTTCAGTGTCGAGTTTTTATCGAATTTTCCCACAAAAATCACGTAACTGCATAGGTATGAATATTTTCCAATACTTCGCTAACTGTAACTTTCAAATTCCCGAAACTCAAAAAATTCGTAAGTTTCGTAAGATCCAGAAATTTTCGAGACTTATAAAAATCGGAATACTAATTTTATTATATTAGTCGATAGAAATATACCGGTTAAAAGTGGTCCAAGTAAAAAATCCGAAAGAGATTTAATTTTTCATCTTACATTATACTAATTTAAATTATAAAAATATTTTTGTCAAAATAATAAGAAACTGAATTGCCAAATTCAGTTCGAAACCGTGTTGCCATTAATCCTCCTAATTTACGATATATTAAAGCACGAAACGTTAAACATTTTGAAAAAAACAACCTAAATTACTTTTATAATCAACGGTACAGATATTTCCCTAGAAATATTTCTTTATTCCTAGATAACACTAGACCACAGTATCTCGCATAAAACATCAGAACGATCTCACTGCAGATTGATTTCACAATATATTCCTTTACATTTGAAAATTTCTAATCACAAGCAGAGGAGAGTAGTTCAAAACATTCGACATTTTCTAGCTTTTCGAGATTTCGACGTTCTATGACACCCAATCCTGATTACAGCGAATTCACAACTCGCACGATTGTGGGATTGGTCTCACGAGCAAATAAGAAATAGCAAAATATACGCGTGAATGGATATATAGTCGAGTGATGACGTGGTTCAAGGATATTTGCTTCATTCGCGAGAATGAATGAATCTCAAGGTCGGAATGTCCGATGATTGTCATGGAAAGCCATTAGTTCCAGAGAGACAGAGACAGAGATAGACAGAGACAGAGGTAGATAGACAGAGACAGAGGTAGATAGACAGAGACAGAGGTAGATAGACAGAGACAGAGGTAGATAGACAGAGACAGAGGTAAATAGACAGAGATAGAGGAAGATAGACAGAGACAGAGATGGACAGAGACAGAGATATACAGAGAAAGAGATAGACAGAGACAGAGATATACAGAGAAAGAGATAGACAGAGACAGAGAGAGAAACAGAGGTAGATAGACAGAGACAGAGATAGACAGAGCCAGAGACAGAGGTAGAGGTAGATAGACAGAGACAGAGGTAAATAGACAGAGATAGAGGCAGATAGACAGAGACAAAGATAGACAGAGACAGAGATAGACAGAGACAGAGATAGACAGAGACAGAGACAGAGATAGATAGACAGAGACAGAGATAGATAGACAGAGACAGAGACAGAGGTAGATAGACAGAGATAGAGGCAGATAGACAGGGACAGAGACAGAGACAGAGACAGACAGACAAAGAGACAGAGTTAACCTAACCTATCTAGAATACATTATAGAAACAGAGAAACACATTGTAAAGTAATTATAATTATCAATTTCCTATATTCATTTTGTGATCAATAATAATAATATTCTACATTCGTACGTTACCCATATTCGATTTACTGGAGATCGCAAAATTCGCGAAAAAATTCGTGCAAATTATCGTGGAAACCTCGCGAGGTCTTCGATGCCACAACGGCGAACCGAACCTGGCAGAAATTCCAGTAAAATTCAGTTCCTTCGATTACCCGACGAAAGACCCCGCCTAACAGCCGTATAAACTCGGGAAGCACGTGGTCGTTTCGAATCGCGAAATATTTCGCGCGAGCTTCTCGCCGAGCTAACAGCTCTCCGCTCCATTAATTATTCCTCCGCTCACCTGACTTTCAGTTCCGCGGCAGCGATTACGCGCGCAACGGGGAGAGGTTAGGCGCGTGGGGTATGAAACGCGATACTTCGGACAAGAATTTTCGTCCACGGTTTCGCTTTATTGTTCCGCAAGAGCGATCGGTAATTGGCTGCACCGTGTCCGCAATGTCGCCATTCGCCGCCATGCTCTCTCGTCGAATACAAACGAACAGGAGGACAATGGTCGGACATGAGATTGGTACGGCCCATAAGGCAGCCCCTGTCTCTCTTTGACAATTGAAAAAATGCAATTAAAAATTTGAACGGTAATATAGGTCAGAGACACGACCACCCCGTCATCAACCACCCCTCCTGCAGCACCCTGGATCATGCGCTCTGCGCCCAGAGCTGTGTTTTATAACCCGTTTCGGCCAATTTTTCTCAAATACCCCCGAGACTAAAGCGCACGCTCCACCACCACGATTCGCTGCCCCATTTCGATCATTATAATCGCCGTGACGTTAGACATGTGTCGGTCAAACCGTACGTGACGTACGTGACGAACGTTCAATGCTTCGTTGCTTTCCATTAACGGGAAGAAAAATTTTTTAAATTTTATAGGTTTCCAGCAGGCATTATTAGATGTACCCTCGTGACGCTGGTTAATAGGTGTAACTGTCATGGAGGTGGTACTTAAGTGCTTATGATTCATTTTATTACGATATTATGGAATTTGGAGAATTGAATTTCTTTGAATTTGTTTGTTCGTACAGGTGTGTGATAGATTTTTGTCATTTACAGATAGGATTAAGTATGTGCTCTGCGTTGCTGAAGAGAAGTCACCTGAGAAACTTGTAGAACGGAATCCCATGGCAGAAATAGAGTAAAACGCTTCGCTTATTGCTAGAACTGATCCCTTCTTATTAGCCAGGTCATAGAACACCATGTGACAAAGAAAGCGAACGAAGCAACGAGACAAAGTGAGACAGACGCAACAAATAGATGCAAGAGCGTAGACTCATCCCAAAAGTATATTAACTTCAGATTCTTCCGATGAACACACGATTATTTGCAATTACTAATTACTAATTAGCATCTCGATTAACTTTTCATTGCATTATGCAGCAAACGTGATGTACTATACGCATATTTTTTATATTTATGTTGTATCGTATGATTTTTTTAAACGGCTATCCAGTATGATGCAATTACATAATTAATTTATCATAAAAAATACATCTTAAATTTTAAATCAATTTTCATAAATGATGTTAATTATTATTACTTTCGTACTCCTTTGCTTTATAAATCTTTGAGCTATTGTCATCTGATTCCTTATCCGACTCGCTGCTTTGTATTTCCAATTCTAGGTCTTCAGTTGCGTCTTCTATTATTCCATCTTTCGTCCAATATTCGTGTTCCAGTGTTTCTACGTGTTTACAAAATCCTTTCCAATCATTTGGTGTCGTTTCGTTTATTGC
>NW_016917469.1:94689-104903 GCF_001483705.2 Eufriesea mexicana
TTGTAACTAATGTCCACAATGAATTAAATAATAATTTTATATATTATATTATAATAATTTATATTATTTCAGTTTTAATTTAATTTACATTATTATTATAACAACATATCCCAAAAATGACCTTGAATTTAGAAATAAGAGGGTAAATAAATTCAAGAAGCTTTAGAATTTATTCAACAGGGACGTTCTGTGAATTGTTTCAGCAGCATAGAAAACACATTTGATCTTTCACGGTGTTTATTTTCATAGATACCGTGCAAGGAAACGATAGGAAAACGTTTTCACCGTGAAATTTTTGTAAACACGGCACGAAGAAAATCTCGGAAACAGGAAGTGTCTTATTAGCTCACAATTAGACTTCCAGATAAAGACAAACTCGAGCAAATCTTGCGAGATAAAATCTAAGACATCATATTCGCGTTGAGAAGACAGTTTATATTTTATACATCAGATTACGATCGTGCACTCTTAATTAATACATTTGCAATTACTTTGAACGATGCGTGTGTGAATCTTCAGACAAGATAAAACGGCAACCGTTCTCTTCGCCGTGTACGTAATTAACTTCTACTGAAATAACCAGTGTAACTCGTATTTGTATGTCAAATGGCGCCCCATTATTTCAAGCATCGCGGAATTATAGTATTAATTAACGTTCAAATGTACTCGAAACATAAATATATAATATTGTCATATTTTACTTATATTAATAATTAATATTAATAATATTAATATTAAAATTATAAATAGCAGAAATATTACAAATGTAATACTAATTGTAATATTATATTGTAAATTATATTTACATATGACATAATTAACTCAAATTGTAATATTATGTTCAAATACTAGAATTATAATACTTTGTCAAATGACATATAATTAATTACATAATTATATAATTTATTTTCTTATATGAATATATTAAATTCGTATTTGTATATCAAATGACACCCCATTATTTCAAGTATAACAAAATTATAGTATTAATTAACGTTCAAATGTACTCGAAACATAAATATATAATATTGTCATATTTTACTTATATTAATAATTAATATTAATAATATTAATATTAAAATTATAAATAGCAGAAATATTACAAATATAATACTAATTGTAATAGTATACCGTAAATTATATATTTACATATGACATAATTGATTCAAATAGTAACATTATGTTCAAATACTAGAATTATAATACTTTGTCAAATGACATATAATTAATTACATAATTATATAATTTATTTTCTTATATGAAATTATATAATTTATTCGTTTCTAATATGAATATATCAAATTCATAATATAAAGCAATAAATGTAATATAAATGCACGTATAAAATAAATAATACAGTTTATTAATCATCAACAAATCTGTAATTTTTATGCTAGTCACTGGTCTATAAGAGTACAAGGATTTAAATTGCATTCATAAACATTATTGCCTGAAAATAAATTGGAATGCAAAGGGATTAGTAATAGACTCAATCAGAGCCACCCTCGAAGATTGCAATCTAGGGGTGTGGTCATGGGGTTTCGAGTTCGATGCGATCAAATATATCCGAAAAATATTTATTTTGCAGGAAATTTTACGGAGCACTTCAATTCGCCAAATTCGATCGCTAAATTAAATTTACGAGTATTAAAAATAACAAAAATTATATTAAAAGTTTGATTAAAAGTTTTCGACATTTGCAAGTAAATTCGTCGAATTTTTATAAAATCTGCTAGTAACTTGCAATTAGTGCTTCATTTCCATAGTCTGAAAAGGAATAGTACACGCAATAAGAGACGAAGATTAACCCTTAACATAGCAATTCTAAGGCGAGGTCTACGATTATTAGAAATAAATTATCAGCGATTTTTGCACTTTTTTCACTTGTTTGCACTTGTTCAACCCATACACACCGATTTTTGTGAAATTTATGTGAAAAATAGTTCTCAAAGAAATATTTGACACGTATTTCTTTTTATCGGCCATCGTTTATACCGAAGGGGTGAAATCAACCCTCAAAGTTAGGGGTTGAAACCACATTTTCTGGAATATCTAGAGAAACGAAAGGGTAAGAGACAAATTTTTTGGCAAAATATAGGTTTTTACACGGAGAATACAGCCACGTAGAAATAACAATGAAAAATTTGTATAAATAATATATTAAAAATTCGACATTTTTTATTTTTTATCGAACTGAACGTTAATTAATTTTTATGTAAATGAATTAACATGATCTATAGATCAAAATAGGAGATGTGTGTTTACAGAATTTTCTATTTCATGATAATAAATAATAAAATAATGATATAAGTAATTATATATAAGTGATTATAATATAATTATTTATATCATTATTTTTTTTATTTATTGACATGAAATAGGTAATGATTTAAGTAATTAAATCATTAATTTGATGTAAATAATTATATTATTACATAACCTCATTCCTATGTGTTACTCCAATTATAAATTACAGTACCTAAAAGAAATATATATATATATAATCTTTTGCTTTTTATATAAACCTACGATGTTTCATTTAAATCAGGCCCTTTTTGTAAAAGTATGAAATCGTGTTGGTCCACGAATTTTTATTATTCCAAGAAAGTGACAAAAATTTCAATAACTTTAAAAATTTGTTATAAATATTATAGTAAGAAGCAAATAATTGATAATGTTGATTTTAATCATTTCACATCCATCCAGTATTTTTTTGAACAATTTTTTCGCGTGATTAGGTTTGCTCATCAATACATATATACAAATTTCGTAACCAGAAAATGACATTTTCCAAAAAGTGTCAATAAATTTTTTGTTTAAAATAGTTTATTGCGAGTTATTTTCAATATTTAAATATTTTCATCTAAATATACTAATGTGTTAACTGTTAAAAATCGTCGAAGATATTGGTGTCCATTTTTATCCACAAAATTGACTATACCTATATTAACACTAAACCTACCACGACTTAAATGACTATTTTGAAACTTCTATTTTAAAACTCTACATTCAATGTTATCTCTTTGCTCACTTGATAGCGTGATTTGATTTCTAGTATACGTATAATCAATTTTTCAATATTTCCAATTTTTAGAAAATTTTCTTTTAATATTCTCCATCTTTCCTCTTTTCATCCATCAGTCTCCTATAAGGTTTAGAGTTAAATAATTTTGCAATGCTCAGTTTCGCATACTTAACTTCTTCAAGGAAGAATTTTTCAAAAAGAAAAAGAAGAAAAATGAAAGAAGGAGGAATTATTTAATACCTTTTATATCGATAACAATTCAGTAAGTATTGTACAAGATCTTTCATTACTCCATTCTTTCAAAATTTTTCTTCCACCCCTTTTCCATCTACTGGTCAATTTGACTGGCCTGGTAAGTTCGAAAGAAGCTTTAGTGACGAAAGAAAAATCGGGAAGACAAGATCGACTGCGAAATTTTCAATTAAAAATGTAAACACCACCATTTGGACCGTGATAGGTTCAGTCGAATCGACAATTTTTTCGGATTACTCTGACTCCCACTGATAATTATTACTCGTAATTAATCAGCGAGACAAGAGGAAAGAAGAATTGCCCATAGAAATAGTATAATAATAGAAACATTTTTCGCAAAGCGAGAAAAGCAGGAAATGGAGAAAAAATCTGTAATATCCCTCGATGCATACATATTCAAGGATTACATTCCAGTTCTACAGACTTTCATCCAGCTGTCCGTCTCGACGGTTTCATCGTCGCCTCGCGCACAGAAGCAGCTACCCTCATTTGTATTCCTCGCGCGAACGACGAGCCATGCCGCGATTTACTATCACGTCCTACGAATTATTTGGTAATCAAATTTTTCCACCCTCCTCCCTTACCTCGGGAGAAACGACCGGAAGGGTGCACGTCGCCCGGACCTTTTACAATGATTTCTCTATTTTACGGTGGTTGCGTGAGAAGGCCATTAGGAATCCCGTGTAAACGTGCCATGAAAGCCATTTCGACGACGCCTGCTAGCTTCCGCGCCAGACGCCATGTCCGAATTAATTCCTCCGAATTTCGAACCGCCACAAATTTTATTTCCTATTCCTCTCTTCGTCAGAGATGACCGCGTCTCGATCACTGTTCTCTCATTAAGACGATGCACAGTGATCCGGATTGACGGAAACGCGAATGAAATTGACAGGTTTTTAAATTTTATTCGGTATAAGATCGGTTTGAAAACCGTTGTAAATTATAAAATTAGAAATAGCAGGATCCAACGATCTTAGTTAATGCGAAGTCAACGCAAATATTGTAAATTCTCTGATGATACGTATGAAACAGAGGAAAAATTTTATTCCGTGTAGAATCGATTTGAAAACCGTTGTAAATTATAAAATAAGAAATAGCAGGATCCAAGGATTTTAGTTAACTCTTTGGGGCACGCTGGGATTAAAAGTGTCCCACCTTTTTGATGCACCGTAATGCAAGGTGGGAGATTTTTAGCCTCACCTCGAAATATTGCAATAGCTGCGTGCGCATAGGTTTATATTTCGTCTTATTTACGTAAAGCAGTTGGTAATACCTTTGTTTTTGTTAGGCACTCAGTGTGAGTTACATATACGCGTGCTCAGACTTCAAACGGGTCACCGTAGACCCGGCCATCGTCATGCGAGAGTTAATACTTCCAAAACCCATGAATCCCTACTTTTATGTTTCTAACCCTTTGCACTCGGAGATTTTTTCGTTACAGAAAAATAGTAATTCGAAGACTTGCTGCCATAAAGTCGACGAGATTTTTAAAACGGTAAATAAGAAATCGTATGCAAATTAAGACGTAGAATTATTTTACTTCGATAGTCCAAGCATCGTTGGGTAATTGTAAATTTGATATATTAATTAACATCCATCTTTAGAATTTGATTAAATGGCGACCGAGAGGCGCCTCTCGAGTGCAAATGGCTAACAGAACTCGAATATGTCACATACACAGTTAGCTCTGAGATAACTCGTGAATAAATAATTTTGCTAGAAAATCACGTGTAAATATAACACGTTAACTCTTTGGGGCAACTTTTTGATGCACCGTGATGCATGGCGGGCCATTTTTAGTCCCACCTCGAAATATTGCAATAGCTGCATGCGCATAGGTTTATATTTCGTCTTATTTACGTAAAGCAGTTGGCAATTCGACAAATGTTATAAATGTATTCACTCGTGTTGACATCATTCAATATGCCAGTACAGATTCAACAATTGTTGCAAGCGGAAGGTTTATCGCGACAATCTTTTTTCCTGGTTTTATGCTTTTACATTATGCGATTTCTTTATTAGGGAAAATGTACCGATTTTGTTTCATTTAAAACGCAATCAAATTTCTATGCAACATGGGTCTATTTTATTACCTGAAATCCTGTGCTGCAAAGAGTTAAACGTTTTATTGTTCCAAAAAATATCTTTCTATAGGTTTCTTGAATCCTAGGACGTGATTTTGAGATTATTGGATAGATTAAAAAATTATTTGGGTTTCCAGGGGTTTTATTATTCAAATTTGTATTAGCAACGTGTGAAGCTAAGATTTTTGAATTTTTCTATTGGCAGCCATTATTGCAGGTATATGTATCGTATAGCAATTTTGGAACCTCATTTGGAATTTGTGGCTTATTACATATTAATGGAGAAAATTCGTCGCACTGATCGCGATTGTCGAGTTTTAGGTTATGTTACTTAGGTCGAGTTTTAGGTTATGTACAGTATAGTAAATAATAACAGACAACGAATGCTAAGGTCGTGTCCTCACAAATCGACGAGAAAAGGAATACAATGGAACGTAATTTTAAAGTCGCTAAAGCAATTTTAATACGTTCATCGAATAAAATATAAATATCTCGAATAAGCTTCAAAAAGAAGAGTGTCTAATTAAATATTAATTAACGGAAGGAAATACCTATTTCGATATTCGAGAGACGACTTTCAATTATCGAAAAACGATTCCATTCATAGACACGCTAGAAATAATCATCTGCATTATGATTAACGAGAACATAGGAACGAGAATGGCGAGAACGATTGACATCGAAATTGCGCGAGCAGTTCCGATTGTTCAACTTTGAAAAGTATGAAAGTATCGGTATAATTAACATTGCGCATTTATCGAAACGGGATGCTGGGGCACCCCAAGTATGCTCGACAACTATGAACATTCTGGTTCCTCGGGTTAACACTTTCGCGAGTATTGGTTTTATATATGTGAATGCAAATGAGGTTGAATAAACGAAACTCATTTGCGATGATAGAAATATACGTGCAAGTGCAGTCTAGTCCTCTATGGACCGAATATATATTTTTCTTAACTATAAGAATTGCATGTAACATAAAATCAACAAATATCAACCAATAAATTCAGCAGTTTTGACAATTTTGTTATAACGAATTCATATTGAAAGTTTGAATTAACAACGTTTGTACTATCGTGCCAAGATAATGTGCAATAGATAGACAAGATAATTTTCCACGCCATCTTGTGGGAAAAAGGTCATAGGGGGCCATAGAGGATCTAATCTATCTTGATCGAATAACCGGTAAATGAAAAAGAATTAGAATTTTTAAAAATGGACCCACGGGAGGTATTGTAAAAATAATTATAAATATATCGAAAGAAACATCGCGAACTGGAGTGATGAAGACGATAACGTTGAATGCAGTATTTAATAAAATACCCATACATTAGCATGTAACTTGAAAGTTACATGGGCCCATAGAGGGCTAGTATGAATGTTTAGAAAAATGTGCTAAAATAAAATAATTAAGTGAGAATCGTCAAAGAGGAAACATGGCGTACATAGAAATGGAGACGAATTTCTTGTACGTTTTTTAAGGCCATTGAGCATAGTCGTCGTATAGTCAATATTGATCACAGTTTTCTCACAGAACTAGCATAAAAGCAGAGTAATTCGTGAAAAATCTCGAGTATTATGAAGCGAGATGTCAAAGAAAGGATATTGAAAATCAAATATTGGAATAATATATTTCAGAATATCGATAGTATAACGTATACTAGTATATTAAAAATTGAAATCATTACAATCACAATTTGCTCTTTCATTTTTTCATTACTCCTTTTGTCTTCCAAGATTATTTAAAAAAAAATCAAAAAATTCTATTTTTTTGTCTTAAATGTGAGAGGAATCTTTATTTGGATGATATCACCTTGCATCGGGAATTATTATTAGTATTGAAAATCAAATATTGGAATAATATATTTCAGAATATGGATAGTATAACATATACTAGTATATTAAAAATTGAAATCATTACAATCACAATTTGTTCCGTCGTTTTTTCATTACTCCTTTTGTCTTTAAAGATTATCTCAAAAATATCAAGAAATTATAAAACAACAATGTACTTATTATCCATTCTTTTTTTATTTATGTTTATGACAGATTCCTAATTAGATTTCAATTAATATCATTTCGTGGAAGTGATTCCTTTTACTCATTTGAGCGAAGGTAGAGTAATCAACTTTACTGACACTGAACTTCCGATATTTACCGAGGTAGACCATTGAGCGTAGTCGTCGTATAGTCAATATCGATCACAGTTTTTTCACAGAACTAGCATAAGAGCAGAGTAATTCGTGAAAAATCTCGAGTATTATGAAGCGAGATGTCAAAGAAGGGATACGTTTGACAACTTTGCGTTCCGAAGAAAGATGAAAGTAAGCTATAGCTACCCAACTGAAATGATCAAAGACAACGCTTCGTGATACCGTCGCAAACTACCAGATCACGAGAGTCCGAGTAACAATCTCGGAGATCAAAAGTAACAACGAAATCAAAAGATCAACTAAAAACACTCCCGAGTGAAAGAAATTGGAAGAAAACTCCAAGTGCCGAAGATTTTCCCAGATTTACGAAGGACGAGCTCTAAGCTAGTTCCTCTGACTGCTGTTCAAATATTCCCTAGAAATGATGGCTTATTTGGAAAAATTGCGCTGAAGGAAACTCCTGATCCAAATTATAAATAAAACAAGGTGACAATGGGTGTCTTTCCATAAAGCACAGTTATCAGAGAATTTATTTTTTGAGTTCATGTATTGTATATATAATTCTATTAGTCGTTTATATTATATTTAATATTATATACTATATTAAAATGAACATATTAACAATATTATTGGACAGGATAAAAATTATCGATGAAATATATCTAATTTTGTTTGTGTTAAATAGATCAATTTTATTCATAGTGAATAAAATTATTTATTTACTCATATGTTTACATACGAAAGTCAATTAAAATAATTCTCAAAATTCCTGGAATATTTTGTATAATAATATTCAATTTTCAGTTCGTTTTCAAATATACTGATTTCATTCATAGTTTATTACTGATGAAATATTACAAACATTCTTCTAAACATTTTTTGACAACGTTCATACTAGATTCCACTCGCAAATATTATATAAATATACCAATGTGTTAACTGTTAAAAAACGTAGAAGATATTGGTGTCCATTTCTATCCACAATTTTGACTACCACGTACTGTTTATATGTTACGCTTAGGGGGCAATGATAAAATTTCCATTATTTTTGGAATATAATGGGGAATTATCAAACAATATGACAAAAGAAAAAATGGTGCAAATAATTAATATCGTCTATTGAAAATTCTCTATTTATTTACGATCTTCAAATATTTGAAAATTGGTTAGAACGAAAGAAATAAAAATTTTTAAAAATTAGAATCGTCAGACACTGGTGAGCATGACTATGAACGTGTCAACAGCAAATTATTGTATTAATATCGTCCATTCAAAATTCTCTATTTATTTATTATTGAAATTCGTAGTCACATCGATTGGGACGTTAAATGTGGAAAATGAAATTTTAAATACCTAGAAAATGGGTCCGAATGGTCCCAAAAAATTAAGAATGGTCGCATAGCATTAAGAACCGATAAATTTGTCCGACTATAGACCAGAAACTCAGCTAAACGAAGACACAAGTCCCATTTAAAGGTACACCTAGGGAAGATTTATGTTCACCATAAAACGTGCCCCTGGAAGGAAAATAAATCCTATCGGAAACATTTTTCGAAACCGCTAATTTTCCCAGAGATGATCGTGGTTAGACAAGTCCAGGTGACATATTCCCATTCAAATTTCTCGCGTGAAATATAAAAATTCGTTGAAATAGCGATCTCCGTGCCTAGTTATAGCGAGCTAAATTTCAGCGTGTCGAAACGGAACTTCGACTCGTGTTTAGATTAAGCGATACAAGCCATCCCGCGCTTAATAAAAGACGACCATAAGTGCACGGGGTGCAGCGAGATACGAAGAAATTTATATGGTTGTTACTCCGTTATCAGACACACGTGTTATTCCGAAACTCATTACTTACTTCCGTTCTATAACATCGTACATAATTTCATACGCGGGAGAATCTACGATGATACACGCGAACGATGCTCGTATTTTTCCCTCAACTTATTACACTTTTCGGTAGCCGCGTCCATTTGGAAAAATTATAATATTTATAGTACGTTACGCAACATTATAGCAAATTATTCTTTACGGTTAGCGAGGGAAAATGAAAATTCCGTAGCGCGTTATCCCTTCAAAAGCAGACGGGAAACAACGGGTGTGACAACGTTGAAACGAATTAGCCGGGAATTTCAAAGATGGACGCCGTGATCGTTAGGCGAATAAATCGCGATACCTAAATTCTTCGTTTTTCCTTTATTTCGAGGACCCGATATTTACGATACCCGTTTGCGGTCTAATATTTACGAAGTTTCAATTATTTACCATATTTATGACACGTTAGAGTATAAAATCCCGGCAAATATGGCGCGATAAATTCGCGTCACGTCTTTCGATAGGCAGCGCGAAACAATCAAAACGAAAATTAATCTGTAATAATAAAACAATAAAATAAAACACGGCCCCTCGTTATTCACTCGGACATTTCACGGGAATATGCACGGATCATGTGTATGAACGATCGACTACAAGCTGCGTTTTCGCACAAAAAAGTGCAAAGTGCACCGCGTGCATCACATAAATGACAGGGAACCGTGACACTCGTGCTCGTATATCAGTGAACTGTCCAATCGCGTGCTTTTTATGTTTGTATAAAAACAACGAGGTAATACGCGATAAAAGATACGTACGCAAGGATTTTAAATTCCGTAATGTCGCCCGAATTTCGGGGGGGGGGGGGGGGGGGGGGGGGGGGAAAAA
>NW_016917469.1:105452-166436 GCF_001483705.2 Eufriesea mexicana
TATATACTTTCGCGTTGTAATTATCGAAAATACGTAGCTGCCTTCGGCAAAATTAATTTTGACTTTTGTCAAAGAAGAATACCTTCTTATTTATAGTAATTTGTTAATATATTGTGATTTGTGAATTTATGGTAATTTATAGTAATTTGTTTATTATTGTTAACACGGCTATTTATTTATTTCCACGCGACTTTAATCATTATTTTCTAAATTAATTTTCATTTTTATCAAAGAAGAATACCTTCTTATTTAGAGTAATTTGTTAATTTATTGTAATTTGGTAATTTATGGTAATTTATAATAATTTGTTTATAGTAACGCAGCTATTTATTTATTTCCATGCGACTTTATTTATTATTTTTTAAATTAATTTTGACTTTTATTAAAGTAGAATACCTTGTCATTTATAGTACTTTGTTAATTTACTGTAATTTGGTAATTTATGGTAATTTACAGTAATTTGTTTATAGTAGCACGGCTATTTATTTATTTGCATGATACTTTAATTATTATTTTCTAAATTAGCTTTTACTTTTATCAAAGAAGAATACCTTCTTATTCAGAGTAATTTGTTAATTTATTGTAATTTGGTAATTTATGGTAATTTATAGTAATTTGTTTATAGTAACACGGCTATTTATTTATTTCCATGCGACTTTAATTATTATTTTCTAAATTAATTTTCATTTTTGTCAAATAAAAATACTTTCTTATTTATAGTAATTTATTAATTTACTGTGATTTGTTAATTTATGTTAATTTATAGTAATTTGTTTATAGTAACACGGCTATTTATTTATTTTCATGATACATTAATTATTATTTTCTAAATTAATTTTGACTTTTATCATAGAAGAATACCTTCTCATTTATAGTAATTTGTTCATTTATGGCAATTTATAATAATTCGTTTATAGTACTTTCGCCTTGTAATTACCGAAAATACGTAGCTGCTTTCGGCAAAATTAATTTTCACTTTTATCAAAGAAGAATACCTCTTTATTTATAGTAATTTATAGTAATTTGTTTATAGTAACAGCACTATTTATTTATTTCCATGTGACATTAATTATTATTTTCTATGCGCGTAATATTTCGATGTATATTATTATAAGTGAATTCAGAGTAAAAGGAATAATATTGAAAAAAATAATGATAATTCTCATCTTACCATAAATTATATTCGTCGTATGAAAAGCTTTTCACGCATTATACGTCGAATAATTAATAGGTAACCATTAACGAAATGTTGAAATTGAATTTCTTCGTATTTATTTCATTTATCATTAGAACTACCAAAGCAATCAAAATAACTAGTTTCAGATAGCTGTTACACAATTAGTCTTGACTTTGATTAAAACAGAAACGTAATTATAGACGTATATCCATTAATTATCATTTTTATATAATTATACGAAATAATTTTCATATCTCAAAATGGATCAAATTTCGTTTCGCATACTGTTCGAGTAATGTTAATAAAAGTATTATAAGAGCGTGGTTAAAAAGGACACACTGACAAGAATAAACTTATAATTCGGTGATCTCTGGACCACCGTGGAACGTGTGTTTTATCACGACGATATCGCGTTTTACAGTAAAATCGTATAAACGCCAGAATACGTCAATCATTCTTTAATGCGAATGAATTTTAGGCAACCCTCGCTAAATCAGTATCGGCCAATAACGTTGATCGTTAACGAAGCACGGCGTGCATCAGTGTTAAACCAATGTACCACCTTGCCAATGAGAAATTCTATGAATATCCACAGACGTTGCGTGTATTTGACGTTGTAAATTTTCTGACAAAGACACACAGTGTCTCTAATACCACGTAAATATGCAAACGAAGTAAGCATTATTTATTTAACATTATACCTTTGTGTTACATCCTGCGAAACATAACAACAGTAACAGTTGAAACAGAGTTTAATTAAAATAAGGGCGTATAAAATACGTGAAATAATTATTAAAAAGAATTAGCTATAATTATTAAACGAATTGATAGGAAAAGTTCGACATGAACGTGAAAATTTGTGAAAACGAAATTTCGATTTTTGACAACTTCTATGAAGATTAAAACGGAAGTAATAAAAATTAGTAGAAGCAAGATTTCAATTTTCTACCTTTTCGTTGGAAATTGAAATGCAGGTAGTAAAATTTTGGAAGAATAAAATCTCGATTTTCCAGACCTTTGTTAAAAATTCAAATAGGAGTACAAAAATTGATAAGACCGAAATCTCGATATCCCAGGTCTCCAAAAATGAAAATTAAAACGAAGGTGAGGAATATTAAAAAATGAGAATCGAGAGAAAATTTAAAACAGACTTAAGAATAAATACGTCAAATAAGGATACTATTATATTAAAGATCAAAATTTAAATTTCTTACACTCTCTTAAAAAATTGAAACAAAAATAATAAAAGCTAAAAACTAAAAATAAGAAAAATAGAGTTAGGCCAAAGACAAAAATGTGAATAAAAATAAAAATCGCAATAATAAATATTGCAAAGCAAAAATTGAAATAAAATTGAAAACAGACCTAAGAACAAACACGACAAATAACATTATTAGACTAAAGATAAAAATTTAAATTCCTTACACTCTTTTGAAAAATTAAAGCAAAACAAATTACAAATAGAAAAACTAAAAATAAGAAAAATAGAGTTAGGTGAAAGACAAAAATCCGAATAAAAATAAAAATGGCAATAAAGATTGCAAACTAAAAATGGAAGTAGAATTGAAAAAATGAAAATCGCAATAAGAATTGCAAACTAAAAATAGAAATAAAATTTAAAACAGATTTAAGAACAAATACGTCAAATAAGAACACTATTATATTAAAGATCAAAATTTAAATTTCTTACATCCAGGTGAAAAATTAGAACAAAAATAATAAAAGTTAAAACCGAAGAACAGAAAAACCAAAACAGGAAAAACTAGAAATAAGAAAAATACAGTTAGACCAAAGACAAAAATGTGAATAAAAATAAAAATCGCAATAATAAATATTGCAAAGCAAAAATTGAAATAAAATTGAAAACAGACCTAAGAACAAACACGACAAATAACATTATTAGACTAAAGACCAAAATTTAAATTCCTTACACTCCTTCGAAAAATTAAAGCAAAACAAATTAAACACAGAAAAACTAAAAATAAGAAAAATAGAGTTAGGTGAAAGACAAAAATCTGGAATAAAAATAAAAATCGCAATTAATATTGCAAATAAAATTGAAAACAGACCTAACCACGAACACGTGGAAATCAAGAAAAATTAATTACGCACAATCGACGGGAAAATCACGCGACAGTGCTGTAACGTGCAACCCGATTGTGCGAACGAGAAAAACACGGTTATGCGAAAATTACAAGGGTAATCCAGGCGCAATCAGTGTAATGCCACATTTCTGGAAAAGTTACACAGCTGGAATTAGCGAAAAATACGGATAACTATAAAATTCGTTTACAATCAGTTGTCCGAATAGTATATCAGCGTAACGCGTAAATTTCCTACGGAATCGTCGTAATATGCGGGGGTTGGTGGCGCGCGCGCGCGCGTGTGCGTGCACGCGCGTGTTGCATCGGTGCAACCGATGTAGTAGTTCGGTTTGCCGGCGGGAGAAGAGGTGAAATCGTCCCGTTTGGCAGACTGTTTGAACGTTTTGCGACGAGTTTATTCGAGTTATCAATTTCCTGACAAATATCTGCATTTCCGTACTCATATTTCATATCTCTCTTACCCTACCCCTTTCGCTTTTTTCTCTCCCCGCGCCCCCTTTTGTCTCTGTTTTGCGATCACACCATAATCGATTTGATTTCCACGCAAAAATGCACGCGCGCTTCTTCTCCCTATCGTTCCAATGGAAAAACGCGATTTATCGAAATGGCTGCTTGACACTCTGTTTATGTCTCGTTTGCCGGCTTTCGAATTAGCGGCGCCGGATTTAATTCAGCGTGAAACATACGATTAGAACGTAGATCGTATTTATTTATTTTTTTCTTAACAAATGCATAACGAATTAATTATTAATTAATAAATAACTCATAAACATTTAAATATTTAATAATTTAAAAAATAATAATTAATAAATAACGAATTAATTAAAATTCTGTTAAATTATTAAACAAGTTTAATATTTCTTATTTTTTTATTGCAATTCAACGTAATCCAATTGGTGGATTATTAGCGTCCTAATTTTTATTTCTTTTTTTTTTTCTTATTTTATTTCGATTGTTTAACATCATGTCGATATCTTGTCACTGTGACTGCCACGTGGGTCATATATGACCCGGCCATGGTCTTTCCTGTCGTCATTGGTGACCGGAGTGCTTGGACTACTTACAATTGTAAAGATTGAATGAAAATTGACAGTTAGTCGATTGTCAACCGTTACCAAGGCGACACGGTGATCACCCGTGATCGCCAATAAGATATTTTTCGAATCTTTTATTGGAAAATTTTATTGGAATAATTACGTTGGGGCATGACAGAAATTGCTAGGTTCGCGGAAGATTTCTTCTCATTCTTTCCCCTTTCTGCCTGTTAACACTTTGACTGCCACGTTGGTCATATATGACCCGGCCACGGTCTCTCCTGTGACGCCACGGTGGTCATTGGTGACCGGAGTGCTTGAACTACTTACAATTGTAAAAATTGAATGAAAATTGACAGTTAGTCGATTGTCAACCGTTACCAAGGCGACACAGTGGTCACCCGTGACTGCCAATAAGATAAACGCTCCATTGGGCAAGAATGTTGTCTTATGTCACCAATTTATTATTATTTTGCCATTATACGCTTTCAATAATAAAAATACTCCCGTGGCGTCCTAAGCGAAATATGTGGTTTCGGCGTGGCAGTCAAAGGGTTAATAGACGAGGGTCAAGATTAGGTTAGGTACAATTTGTTTTGGAAAAATTAACACTTTGCACACGACGATTTTTTGACGAACTCAAAGATTCTCTACTGAAAAATTGACGATACTTTTTTGAGCAGTAAATAAAGAATTGTAGAATTATTTGACTTATTTGATAATTAATATCGACTTTCCAAATTTTATGAAATGGTGACTGAAGCTCACCTTCGAGTGCAAAGGGTTAATATCGACCTGTATCCAATAGAAATAGAAAATTATATTTTCATCGCAGTGCTTTAATTAACGTTGTCTGTATTAATATGAAATATTTGAAAAATGTGAAAAATATTTAGGTGCATTACTATTCGGATACATATTTGGCAGTGTCGATGTTAGGACATCGTCGATTTTTATATTATACTAATTATATTCACTATGAAACTCGATTTCACGAAATTGGCAAGAAATTTTTGGCCAGACACGATAATTAATATTATCTAAAATTATCGTTTATTTATGTTAATTATATCAGTTTCACTGGAAGTGGAAATAAAAAGTAACTTAAATTTTTGTTTATTATTGAGAAGAAAATTACGAAAGCAGGTATTATTGGGTTTGATCAAAATCATTTCGCCAGGGGTGATATTTATTTATGAGATGAAGCATCGAGTTGGTGAATAAACCGAGAATATACCAACAAACATTAATAACAATGGATATATTACCTACTACGATTATGGTTAAAGCGAGAAAGGCTGATTGTAACAGCTTGGAGTAAACTTGTTATAAATATTATTATTAAACTTGGAGTGAAATGGTAAACCATGCGGTATCATTTCCTTCATCCCCTATTAACATGGTCTTATGAAACATCAATTTTTCTACAATTTTCATCACGATTGATACCAAATCGATAATAAAAATACTCCGTAACTTCTTATAAAATAACGATTTTTATAAAATAATTTAATTCACAATGAACAATTAATAACGTACTTTAAAATTTTATTAATCAATTTTATTAGTCCCAACTGCATTTAGACATGGTCCCCAATATTCTACGCCAATGCAAAAATCAGCCACCATAAAATTTACACGTACCCTTTGCATTAACGCTTTGATCCCAATTCGAGGATTTTTTGGCCAAAGAAGGATAGGAGTTCAAAGATTTTCTGTTCCAAAGATGACATATTTATATTTTTCTGAGCAGGAATCAGAAATCGTGTGACAATTAACGCGTAGAATTATTTAATTTCGATACCTCGGACATAGTTACATTATCTGAAATTTGACATATTTGGGAATATCGAGCTTCGAAATTTTATCAAATGGCGACTGAAGTGTGCAAAGGGTTAAAACGAATATCCTGACAATGAATATTGATAATTTGAAAAAATTTCGCAGGATTTTTTGGCCAAAGAAGAATAGGCGTTCAAAGATTTTCTGTTCCAAAGATGACATATTTATATTTTTCTGAGCAGGAATCAGAAATCGTGTGACAATTAACGCGTAGAATTATTTAATTTCGATACCTCGGACATAGTTACATTATCTGAAATTTGACATATTTGGGAATATCGAGCTTCGAAATTTTATCAAATGGCGACTGAAGTGTGCAAAGGGTTAAAACGAATATCCTGACAATGAATATCGATAATCGGAAAAATTTCGCAATAACGAGTATAATAATCGCAATAATCGTAACAAATGTATCAAATTTGAACCAAAAATGCAACTTTCGGTGAACTAATCTCTCTTTCTCTCTCTTTCTCTTCGAAACCTTGAAATTAGGCGAAAGATTCGCAACATCCCTCCCCAATATAATGTCTTTGCGCAGTTACAACGCGGAATGGGAATAGCGGCTAGCTTTAACGGGAAATGATAAATCATCGTTACCAAAAGGTCGATGATCACGGTGCATAGTCGTAGGCACGTAGGGAGCATACTAATATTAATTGCAGATTTTTCTGCGCCGCCAGATCCAAATAGAGGCGTAATGTAAATTCGCGAATGGAGTAGCAAATGACTATTTACCATGATTCCCTGTCAATCGTGATTATGAACATATTTCATGCGTAGGTATTGATACGTTGCAACCCCTCTTCTCGACGCGGCTACCAAAAAGGGCGAGCGCGGCTGTGCGAGCATTTACGATGCACCGTTGAGTTTAAAATACACAGCAACGGTTCACAGACACAGGATCAAATTATTTGCTGATCATTTCACGATTTTCCCCGCAAATTCTCCAACTCTCTATGTAGATTACGCAATTAATTTCCGCCCGTGAAAAAATTTTACGCGCACATTCGCCGTTTCGACGCTATACCAACATTCGCGATCGCGAATTTTCTGTTTGTCCTTTATGTTTGCGCATGTCCTACCGATTAGACGACTTTTTCGCCGCAAGAACCATTTATTACGTTTGTACATTTTTTCGGGGGAAATATTTGTTTTCGGCTCGTGAGAGTGATTGAAAAGAATCGGAAGAATTTTCTTCGAATTTTGGGCAAAATTTCTTTGGGAAAAATTGTATTTGAAATTCGTTCAGAATAAAATATTATTATATTATATTATATATAATATATTCGGGGGAAATATTTGTTTTCGGCTCGTGAGAGTGATTGAAAAGAATCGGAAGAATTTTCTTCGAATTTTGAAGGTTAGGTTTGGGTTAGGTTTGGATTATTTCCACACTGGTTACATCACTGATTACACAGATGACAACCAATACTTATAATATTTGATCCAGCACTTAAAATTCGAATTCAAAATTCAAACTGTGATATCGACGGAATTTAAAAATCGAAATAATATATTTGCTAATTTCGTACACGAACTTTGTTATTTTTCTAAATGGAGGATTCGAAGTCCAGTTTGAGTTAGATTTAGGTTAGGTTTGGGTTGTGTAGTATGAAAGGAGAGACTTTTAGCACTCCCCTAGACAGGATGGAAACACATATAAATTTTAGGTTAGGTTTGGGTTAGGTTTGGATTATTTCCACACTGGTTACATCACTGATTACACAGATGACAACCAATACTTATAATATTTGATCCAGCACTTAAAATTCGAATTCAAAATTCAAACTGTGATATCGACGGAATTTAAAAATCGAAATAATATATTTGCTAATTTCGTACACGAACTTTGTTATTTTTCTAAATGGAGGATTCAAAGTCCAGTTTGAGTTAGATTTAGGTTAGGTTTGGGTTGTGTAGTATGAAAGGAGAGACTTTTAGCACTCCCCTAGACAGGATGGAAACACATATAAATTTTAGGTTAGGTTTGGGTTAGGTTTGGATTATTTCCACACTGGTTACATCACTGATTACACAGATGACAACCAATACTTATAATATTTGATCCAGCACTTAGAATTCGAATTCAAAATTGAAACTGTGATATCGACGGAATTTAAAAGTCGAAATAATATATTTGCTAATTTCGTACACGAACTTCGTTATTTTTCTAAATGGAGGATTCAAAGTCCAGTTTGAGTTAGGTTTAGGTTAGGTTTGGGTTGTGTAGTATGAAAGGAGAGACTTTTAGCACTCCCCTAGACAAGGATGGAAACACATAAATATGGTAGGTTAGATTTGGGTTAGATTTAGGTTAGGTTTGGGTTAAGCTTGGATTATTTCCACACTGGTTACATCACTGATTACACAGATGACAACCAATACTTATAATATTTGATCCAGCACTTAGAATTCGAATTCAAAATTCAAACTGTGATATCGACGGAATTTAAAAGTCGAAATAATATATTTGCTAATTTCGTACACGAACTTCGTTATTTTTCTAAATGGAGGATTCAAAGTCCAGTTTGAGTTAGGTTTAGGTTAGGTTTGGGTTGTGTAGTATGAAAGGGGAGACTTTTAGCACTCCCCTAGACAAGGATGGAAACACATATAAATTTTAGGTTAGGTTTGGGTTAGGTTTGGCTTAGTAACTGATACCAATATTCTTCGACTGCCTTGGAAACGCGATTTGCGAGTGGAATCCTATAAAGGATATCTCTGGAATAGTCTAGAATCCGAAATCGTATCGAAGAACACACGTGCGCGTAAGACCATAAGGCGTGACACGGGACGTACGCGATGTTATTAAACAGGAATTGCACGTGGAAGGCGTAATTAGCTGCGAAAAGGAGAGGAAGGAAGAGCACAACGAAAGGGAAATTTGGATAAAAACGTGGAGGATCGAAAAGCGTGGCTCGATTGAAAACCGCTTGGGTGCCCTTTTGCGGAATCAGTATGCCAGCTGAAACGCGGACTCGCCGCCACAAAGTGAATATCGACTAATTAGCGACACGGCTAGCGTCATAGGGTTTGCCACAGTCAAAGGACATCGTTATCCTGGCGTTGGCCATTCGAAAAATAAAGCTAAAAAGCAGTTTGACGCCAAGGTTGCACACCTTCGACCTTTGCCGACCCTTTTTTTCCTCGTCTCGCAATCAAACGAAAATTAGCCCCGCGGTAAACGAGTGGAGAGGAAGAGGAAGAAAAGAAAAGAGAGTTACACGAGACCCTGACCGCTATGTTTTCGGTTTTAACAAGAGAAAGAATTCACAAAGCCTGGACCCCGTTTGGTCAACCTGGAGGACCTTCTGCGAGCGGGAGGATGGAAAACGGATGAACGGGCGAGCTCGTGGAAAAGGTCGGGGAAAAAATGGTGGCCGCGAAGAGGAACGAATGGCTCTATCTTTCGGTAATTAAGACTGTACCGAAAAATAAGCAAACACGTGGAAACAAACCCTGCGTGAGCCTTCAGACGCGGCGCAGCTGTTGCGCGCCCCTGAGAATTCAAATAAACGACTTAGGTAGATTAAGCATACAAATCTCCGTGGTTCCTCCTCTGCAAATTCCTATATACGTTTCAGCTGCTCTTTGTATATAGAACGTTTGTCAACATAAAAATCATGAGACCTACCGGCTGCGTTAATAGACGCAGACAGATATTCTTTTATCGTCTCCGCGATTTTTCCCTATTTTCGCCTGATCGATCCGAGATCAACCATTCGTCACGTACTTTACCATTATCGTTCAACGAATTTCGTATTTACGCGATTTTATCGCGTTACGATAATTTATAAATGGGAAATGTGTGGTAGTGATTACATAGATTTTTAACACGTTGACTGCCACGCGCATTTTACGTGGTTTGCCCATGGCGCCAACATGAATATTTTATTATGCGATGCATATTACGTTGAAATATTATTTACAACAGATAAGGTGAGTTGTATAATCGCGTTTAATGTATTTTTCGTGGTGGGGGTCACCGGTGACCCCAGCGGCGCTGTAGACCATTTTTGCCATTACCAATTGTTTAAAAAGCAACTCGAAAAAATATTTCAATTCCCGATTTTAGGATGAAGTTAGCGATGTATTTAGTGAAATGTTCCGATGACGAAGATTGCATTTCATCGAGCAATTACGTACAGAAAAAACGTCGTCACGAATTTAAAAAGAAACCTGGAAGTGTGCGAAATGTAAGGCGATTTTGCAAAGTGTGCTATGAAAATAATTCAAATCAGCTAGGAAGAATGAGAGCAAAGAATTGCACTAAAAAAGTGGCGACATATTGTGCCGACTGTTTTGGTTCACCTTTTCTTTGTATAAATAAAATTATTTTTGCATGTTCTGTGTGGCATTAATTTCTTCGAACCATTATAGTAACAATGGTACTATTTAAAAATTTATCAGTATCGATATTTACTCTAATTATGTATTTTTACTAATGCTGGTCACTGGTGACCCCCATGACAGTCACATGTTAAGAATATATGTGTTGAGATGAGTGGAACAAGTATGAACAAGTAATGAGTATGTATGTAATGATTGAGGTGTGTGTGCATTGTGTATGTCAATGTAACGTACAAGGAAGAAAGAAAAATAGTTAGAGATTTGGGATACGTTAGTTGCAATTGAGTTATAATAGTGAGAAGTCCTGTGATAGCGTAATTGTGAGAAATTAATTATATTTAAACGTTATATTTGTATTTTATAATCTTTCTAATTAAATAAATAATTGTTCTTCTTGTTATCAAATTTCATCTACCACTAACAAAATGTACTTTTCTACTAGTACGTGTATAATAATTTCACAAACGTTGAAATAAGTATGATATATAAACGAAATTCGTTTATGTTCGTTTCGGATATCGTGGATTATTTGCAATTGGTATGTTAACCCTTTGCACTCGAGAGACTCTCTTCAGTCGCCAATTGAAGCTCGATATTAATTAATATATCAAATTTAAAATAACGTAAAACTGTGTGAAATATCTAAATTAAATAGTTCTACGTGTTAATTATTATACGAATTCTTATTTACTGCTCCAAAAAATATCATCAGCCTTATAGCAGAAAATTTTTCAACTCGTACCCTTCTTTAGCCAAAATATCGTCGAGCGCAAAGGGTTAACGCGTTGACTGCCATGGTGGTCATCAGTGACCGATGCTTGTCTCCTCAGTGGGGCCATGGTGGTCACCAGTGTCTGACGATACTAACTTTTTAAATTTATATTTATATTCAACCCTCTGCACTCGAAGGGTGCCCTTCAGTCGCTATTTGATAAAATTTCAAAGATCGATACTCATTAATATATCATATTAACATATTGAAATTAAATAATTCTATGTATTAATTATTATACAAATTCTTATTTACTGCTCCAAAAAATATCGTCAGCTTCATAGCAGAAAATCTTTGCACTCCTGCTCTTCTTTAAAAAATCGTCGAGTGCAAAGGGTTAATTTAAAATTATTGGTATCTAACCAATTTTTGAATATTTCAACAACGTAAATAAATAGAGAACTTTGAACAGAAGACATTAATAATTTGCACCATTTTCGTTATATTGTTTTGCCGTATTATTTAATAATTCGTTATTGTATCGTAAGAATAATGGAAATTTTATCATGGCCCCCTGAGTGTACCATATAAAAGCGCATGACAGTCAAAGTGTTAATCGAAGGAATCCTCTAACAAATCTGCATTGTCCATTTTTGCAGATTTTTAAAAATAATTTGAAGCATTGCAATATTTGGAAATAAAATTTCCATAGTGTAATAGTTGTATTTTCTGTATTATTATACAAGCAAAATTCACCAATTGTAAATATAAAAACGAATTGAAAATAGCAGAAAATTTATAAAATTGACAAGGGTTGTTTTTTGCACGAAGCTTTTGATTCAATTGATAAATAAATGTTTCGCGATATTTGTTGCGATGCAACCGCATATTACGATTTATTATATGGATATTCGTCGAGTTATTCGTACTGGATCGTAATGACGTTCAAAACCCATTACGGTGTCGTAAATTTACTTGATAATAATATTTTCGCAGTAATACTCTTGTAAAATTGGCGGCATTTTTGAATTTTGCACGGAAAAAATATGGGCAATATCTCGAATAATGGATACATATAAATCACAGTGCATATACATAGAAGCACCCATGATTCTATGTAACAGAGAACGTATACATGCACGTCTATTAAACGATTGAATCTTAATTTTTAATTTTATTTAAATTGGAATTAAATATTTAATATTTAAGCACGTATATATACGTTCTCAGCGAAACAATGAATTAATAAGAATTTAATTCTAATTGGAATTTAAAGGCTAATTATAATACTTATTAGCATAATTACGAGAAAGGGTAAGAAAGTGTCTCACCCTTTTAGTGACCGTAATAAAAGATATCGATACAAACGAAACTATTTATGAATATTTTATATTAAACATTTAAATGTAATCAATGTTCAGGGCACGAAATGGTATACGATAGAGCCTCTCGTAGTGTTCTGAACGTATTTTAATAAACAATAACAGAAACATATCTTTTCTCTGATACTCACACGTGAAATTTACACCTAACATACATTTTTCATTTTTACACGAACGATTCTTGATCGTAATAATTTAGTGTACCTGCAGACAACGTACAAATGACAACTAAGCTAAAATGTACAATCGAAAAATTCGAAAGTGAAGAAATAAACTCGACAAAATTAATAAAAATACGTGATATTTGTAAATTTGTGATTGGTCACAAAATTATTTAAAAAATCGAAATATGACGTTATGTGCATCCTTGAACTGGTCCATAGCTTGTTATCTTAATATTAACAATATTTCTTAAAATATAGATATTAAAAGAGATATTAAAGAAACAAAGAAAATATAAATATACACATTTACATACGTGTATCGAAAAATTTACGTACCCCTAATATTAGAGGTACCAATCTAGTCAAAATTTTTATTTTCAGACCTCTTCCTGCTGTACTTATTACCACAAATACACAGCTTTATTAATAATAATTTAGTTATTATCATTCGTGTATATTAAATATAGATAACATCGCAGATTGTTAACCCTTTAGACTCGATGAATTTTTCGTTACAGGAAAATAATAATTCGAAGACTCTCTGCCATACAGTCGACGATATTTTTAAAACGGTAAATAAGAAATCGTATGCAAATTAAGACGTAACATTATTTTACTTTGATATTCAACGCATCGTTGGATTGGTAATTGTAAATTTCATATATTAATTAACATCCATCTTTAGAATCTGATTAAATGGCGACTGAGAAGCGTTCCTCGAGTGCAAGGGGGTAACTCTAATGCCAAACGAGCAATTCACGGGCCAAAATTAACTCCACTTAACTTAAATTTCTCTAAATTTTCACAACAAAACACCCGATTGTGTGATAGTTATATGGTTGTCATAGAATATGTGATATGAGTGTGAGGAATATTTGTGTGGAAGAATGTGTGTTTGAGGAATATGACAGAGAGTCGCGAAGAAACAATCAGTAACTGAATGACAGTCATTAAATATAGACGTTGTGCGTAAATATCGCAGTTGGAAGCGAATTTATTTTACGAGATTTAGTTATAATTTACATTGTATTAATATTGTATTAAATAAATCTGTTTAATTGCTCCCTAGCCTTCCTCATTTCAAATAAATTCCAATTTCCCATTAACAAATATAAACACTTCTATTTCCATTAAAATATATACATCTCAAAATTCCTATTCTTCATTTTACAAATATAAACATCTCAGTAAACTCGCAATTTTGTTCGTTTCTATTAAAACGCGCGAAACATAACCTCAAAAATCCCATTCGTCGTTGCTCACCTACGAGAGGCTCTATCGTACGTTACCAAAAACAATTCGCGCACAGTAGCTACGAAAAGAAGCATGCATCGGTATATCATTAAAGAAAGAAAACCGTGTGGAATATAAAAACGGTAATCCAGTTCTCCAAACCGGATCCACCATTTGAAAGCAATCAAAGACACTGGAAAAATACCCTAAACTCGACTCGTAAACGTTCCGGTTCTTCCTACTCCTACTTCACGTTCGCACATAACAACAAACGCAACTAACAATCGGAAACCGCGTTGAAAATTCGCATGAGAAGGCCAATAGAAACGAAAAGGGAGTGTACACACCGTTCAACTAGAATTGGCAGGAAACAGAACCAAAATGGACGCATGTACGCAGATAAATTACTACGGAAAGTGGATAATCAGGATCGACTTTTAGAAATTCCAAACAGGGGACCATAGTCAGGACCAGGTGTTCAGGCCCACGAAAATTTGTCTGGAATTTTCCTAAAATTTTCCGTCAGCTCGGACCCAGGTCAAACGTTTGGCACCCGGTACCGATCGGTCACGCGCAGGTGTTTCTATTTCCTGCGAATTCCGGTGGCACGGGGTATAGAGAAGTAAAGCGAGGAACGAGGTGAAAAAGAAGGAAAAGAACTCACGTCGATACGGGCGTCCCTCCTCAGGCGTGGAACGCTCGGTGTTCTCTGATCCGGGTGTAGCGTTCGCATCGCGATCCTCGTCCTCGGGAGTGGTGCCGCGATTAGGGACCGATCCGGTTCCGGTTCCCGTGGGCGATCGGCTGGTAGATCCGGCAGGGCTCTGAGGTGCGACTTCCTGTGCCGTCGCGGCGCTCGCGCCTCCTCCGACGCCTCCAACGCCTCCGATGCTCGCGGTCGCTCCTGACACGGACACTACAGCGCCTCCGCTGGCAGAAGACAACGACGACGGCGAGAACATGTTGGACATGCTCGAGAGGGAACTGATACTCGGCAGCCCGGAGCCGGACACCGGGCCGTTTCCGGTCTCGACCTTTAGACACTTGCTCGGCGGAGCGAACGCCGATGGTCCGATGGGCCTGAACCCTCCGAATGGCAAACGGTGATCCAACGGGTGCAGGAATTGCGGCGGCAAGTGGAGCATATGATGCAGGCCGTAGCCGAGGGAGGCCGCGGTGCTGAACGGCACTTGCAGATCCTTCGAGTCGGTCACCTGTGGGCACGTTAGGAAGGGACCATTAGTCACGCAGCCATTGCTACCGGCGTGTACTCGTTAACAGATACACTTGTTAACAACCCTGTGTTTGTTTATCTTTCCCTGACTTTTCGTTTCCCGACGCGAGTCGGGCTCAGGAATAATTTAATATTTAATACACGCCTTGCAAAATAATTGCACGCACTCCAGCCCTCCCAGCTGGCTTTCGGTGCACCAAGGTCTTTCGTTCGGGTACCTATGGCTGTAAGGATACGTCGCGTTCTGGACGGCCTATTAGCATTCCGTAAAATTGCCGTTTTGGGATTAAATATCGCGGTAAATATGAAGATCGCGATGAGATATTGTTTAATATTTAATCCACGGTTTGCAAATTAATTATAGGGATTCGAGCCCTGCCAGCTGGCTTTCGGTGCACCAAGGTCTTTCGTTGGGGCACCGATAATTCTAAGGAAACGTCGAGTTCTGGATGACTTATTAGAATTCGGTAAAATTGGAAGCCAGGGTGTTTTGTGCTCGTTTTGGGATTAAATATCGTGGCAAATATGGAAGGTCGCGATGAAATATTGTTTAATATTTAATCCACGTTTTGCAAATTAATTACAGGGAGTCGAGCCATTCTAGCAGGTTTTCGGTTAGGGTACCTATGGTACTAAGGATACGTCGCACTTTGAACGACTTATTAAAATTCGGTAAAATTGAAAATTTGTGTGCTTCGCGCTCGTTTTGGAATTAAATTTTGTTACAAATATGAAAGATCGCGACGAAATATTGTTTAATATTTATTCCACGCTTTGCAAGTTAATTACACGAACTGAAGCCGTTTTAGCAGACTTTCGGTGCACTATGGTCTTTATTTAGGGTACCTGTGACTCTAAGTGTACGTCGCGTTTTGAACGACTTATTAGAATTCGTTAAAATTGAAAACTAGTGTATTTTGCGCTCGTTTTAGGAATAAATTTTGTGACAAATATGAAAGATCGCGACGAAATATTGTTTAATATTTATTCCACGCTTTGCAAATTAATTACGTGGACTCGAGCCTTCCCATCACTCTTTCGGTGCACCAAGGTCTTTAGTTAGGGTACCTATGACTCTAGGTATACATCGTGTTCTGCATGGCCCACTAGAATTCGGTAAAATTGGAAACTAGTGTGTTTCACGCGTGCTTTAGAATTAAATTTTGTGACAAAAATGAAAAATCGCGACGAAATATTGTTTAATATTTATTCCACGCTTTGCAAATTAATTACGTGGACTCGAGCCTTCCCATCACTCTTTCGGTGCACCAAGGTCTTTAGTTAGGGCACCTATGACTGTAAGTATACGTCGCATTTTGAACGACTTATTAAAATTCGGCGAAATTGAAAATTTCTGTGATCCGCGCTCATTTTGGAATTAAATTTTGCGGTAAATGAGCAAGGTCACGATGAGATATCGTTTAATATCTGATACACGCTTTGCGAATTAATGCCACTGTGACAGGGGTTTCTATGGCTCGAAGAATACGTCGTGTTCTTATTAGCATTCGATGAATTGAAATTGAAAAGAACTACATTTCCCGTTCGTTTTTAGGTTAAATTGCATAGCAAATAAGAAATGTCACGATACTAGAAAAATTCTGCAACCGCTACACAATGACTCATAAAACTGTTCGAACGCTGTATTTCAGAAAAATTCCGATTTAAACGAAGCTTTGCGTGTATATACATATAACGTAATTACAAGAGTGGTGTGATTCATTCAGAAAAATAACAGAAAATAACATCAGCAGATAAGATAAAATTATGGATTAAAGTTTTAATAACTTTTTTGCTCCTCAAACGAAATCTCACAGAGAGAAATTTTTATTATAGTATAACAGGGGACTAAGAATTAAACATGTATTCGAAAAATTTTGCTCCATCTTGCATCATGGAATAATTACATTTAAAAACAACAGAAATCGGATTTGAGCGATGATTTCATCCACGTGAAATGATATCCGTGAATAAAACAAGACTGATCCACGTGTAACTCGTTGAGCTCTACGTACACTCATACTTCCATTAACACTAGGTTTACGAATATACCTATTTCTAAGGACACCTGTCAAATTGACAGATTAAGGACACCACGTGCCTCTTTTTAACGATTAGTTTAATTTAAAAACAAATATATATTATATTAACAGTCTTAATATAATTTAACCCTCTATAGACCGGATATACATTTTTCTTGACTATAAGAATTGTATGTAACATAAAATCAACAAATATCAACCAATAAATTCAGCAGTTTTGACAATTTTGTTACAACGAATTCATATTGAAAGTTTGAATTAGCAACGTTTGTACTATCGTACCAAGATAATGTGCAATAGATAGACAAGATAATTTTCCACGCCATCTTGTGGAAAAAGGTCATAGGGGACCATAGAGGATCTAATCTATCATGATCGAATAACCGGTAAATGAAAAAGAATTAGAATTTTTAAAAATGGATCCACGGGAGATATTGTAAAAATAATTATAAATATATCGAAAGAAAAATCACGAACTGGAGTGATCGAGACGATAACGTTGAATGCAGTATTTAATAAAATACCCATACATTAGCATGTAACTTGAAAGTTACACGGGCCCATAGAGGGTTAACTAAATCTGTTACCATCGTATAATTGGAGCAACCCTTCTGTCAAATTGACGAGTTCCGTAAATCTAGTGTTAAAATCGGAATTTTGAGTTAGACTACTCCCTCGAAATACGTATATCATTCGAATACTTTCGTCAGCTACTGTACACTGTGTAATTTCAGCAATACAAAAGGTCGAAGTTGCAAATATTCGCCACGAAATTTAAGTTCCTCAAAAAAGGAACGCGAAAATTGATCATTTCGCAACCTAATTAACAACGAGTTCGACAATTTTCCTTACAACCATAAGTTTATCCGTTGTTTCGAGTCAGATGGGACAGATGGTATAGTGAATCGCAAAAATATTCGTAGATCAAAGAATATCGATTTTCTGCTCACCTTCAAGATTTTTATAGTTAATTATTAAATTGAGCTATTCGCAGTGAAGAAATCATTTTGTAGTATCGAAATACTATACACGATTTATACTTATCTTCAGTGCAATGGATCGAAACTAAATTTGACGTTCAAATTAATCCTTGTCTGCCTTTATTTATATTTATAATTTATGAAATTACGATCCTCGATAGGAGTGTGACTCGATGTTATAAAGCAAGGAGTTGAACTTTCGACTGATCGGAATTCTGTTATAAAACGAGGATTTCACGTAATATGAAGGGGAACTAAAGTGAATTGTTCCAAAATTAATGTTACTGTAGGACCAAAATATTTGACTTCGTTCAACGATTATACGATGATATACGATTTCATTGACGAGGATTTTGAAACTCGTTTCGTGAAAGAAAATTAAAAGAAATACGAATACTTCTGTAACTCGCTATAAACAAATAGAGAGTTAATTTATTTTATTTTTCTTTTTATGAATTATTTTCGAAATATTAAATTTAAATTGCATATTTACTAATATGTGAATGTAGTTGCAACTATGGAAATTAAATACCTTTTTCTACCTGTCTTCTCTCTCTCTCTCTCTCTCGCTCTCGCTCGTTCGGTGTATAGCGTGTCATGCAATATTATATACAAGGATCCAAACGTTTCTATTTTCCAATAGCGTTTAAATATTTTCAGTTGTAAATGTTGCATCGCAACGCCATCCGAATACGTTTATAACGTTGCTCGGTTTAAACAAATAGGAAAAATGCAGATCAGTTTATTTGAAATTGAAATAAAAAAAAAACAGACCGGCCTTGTTTCTCTACACCTCATTTCAATTGACACACACTTTTTCAGAGGTATCGTCGATATTTCGCGAATTATTAAATAAGCGATACGGTTTAAAAAATTACTTGTCGTTCATTCAATACCGTTGCGATTATCGTCGTTATCGTTGTTGCACCTGCAATGTAATACTCTAACAGAACCGACAATTTTAATCAGTTATTAAGCGATTTTTAAATTATTTCCTCTACGAAAACGTGAAAATTTACGTAACAAAAATATTTGAAAGCGAGAAAAGAAATTTTTTCGTCAGGTACCACGATTTTAGAAAATATTCGTCATTTAAACATCGTTATTATTAATATACAATTATTGCACTAATGCAAAAGTAAGTGAAATGTAATGTTTTAACATAAGTAACAATTTCGAATTATTTTTAAACAACGAATTATTTTTTAAATAACGAAACGAAAATTTTTCATTCAACACTCGTCGTTTTATAATAATTATTATTACCGTAAAATTACGATACTAATGTAAATAGAATTTCGAAGATATTACGTGTATAATATAATATCGTAGTAAACATAGGAAATATAATTAATAAAAATAGGAAAATTATATTTTTAAGCGATTTCTCAATCTTTGATGAGCAAATTTTTCATTTCGAACTCGAAAAGTCGCAACTGCAATCGTCACGGTTTATTTAAATTTTGCGTTATTATAAAGATGTAGTTAATTAGTAATAATTTAACTAAGAAGTTGATTAACGAAAATCACGCGATTAATTGTATAGTTACTCACGAGTGCCATAATTAATAAACCCAGATTGATAGCTATAGGATGATACTTGGACTCTTAATTAATTTTCATTAATTTTCACGACCTAACGCAATTAAATGCCTTATTACGTTAGACTTATTTATTATGTATATCGTTCGTTCTAAATTTCTGTTTTGCAATTCGAATAATTGAAGGTGCAGAAGGTTTCTCATTACGTATTACGACTACATTTTTAATTATCTGATACGTAGCTGTTCGAAAGCCTTGGACCAATTAGGATACTTATTTCGCAATGCGAGTCAAACATATTTTCAGAAAATTATTTTACGTATTGATGTCGGCATATTTATATTCCTGGTGTGGCTCCTTTGAAATTTTAATCCTTCGAAAATATCGCGATAGGCAGAGTCACTGAGCAAATTTTATAAACCACCTAATTGGGACTATGAAATGAGCCATAAAAGACAGAAAGAAAATACTGCAGAATGGTGGACATAATTCTACGAGAAAGGGACTTTTCGAAAAATTACACGACGTAATTAACGAAGAAATTATCGTTAATGAAAGTAGGTTTCGTAAATAATGTTTCTCGGGTTAATTAAATAAATTTATTCCACTTGACTTCAAGTGTATATAAAAAGATTATTTAATTGACGTTATCGAATTTCAACGATATCGTACGTTCTCGAGTATAATAAATGATCCAAGATATAAATTACATAATTTCCAATTCCTTTTAATATGAAGTTCTAATACGTGTTCGAAAATAAAAAGAAACAAAATATTATGTTTAATTATTGACCAAAATAACACGAATAAACCTCGAAAATATAAAGAAATAAAAATCCAAGTGTCCATTTAATTTTGAAAATTAACATCCATGTGCTAAATTATTTTCAAGCGACGAGTATATTCGTCAAAAACAAAGTAAATGCACCAGGATGTAAAATTAAAAGGAACTGTGAGAAAATAAAAAATATTGCCAATTATTTCTTTGAAAAATTTATATTTTTATCGCTTATAGGTTCGCTAATATCATTCATCGAATTTAAGCTTCGATATTTGGAATGAAAAATATATTTATATTAAACGATCGAGTATCATTATTCTAAAATGCGTTCAAATTACGAATATATTTTAATTTCAATATTGTGCTTCAAATAGCGAAAACAAATTATTTTTACCCACGATGAATATAGTCGATATGAACATCGAGAAAGTTCAAATTAATTGCAATTTATTTCAATTTACTTATTTAGACATAATAAATTTATAAACCAGGTGCGTTCGCGATTTTCGACCTACTCGATTTTCCCGTAAACAGATATATAGCCAAGCTACAAATAGGATATATTTAAACGAAATAGTTGTCCAAATTTTTATCATTATTTCAATTTTAAATCTTCGAAAATTCTATAAATTTTAAAAATTTATTAAATCCTAGTGTACACACCATCGGGGTACCGAAAAATTTACTCGGTCAATTACATTAAAAATTACAAATTTAAATTACCCACGAAACATTTGTTCAAATTTTTATTATAATTTTAATTTAGGATCTTCGAAAATTCTATAAGCTTGAAAAATTTCTAAATTCCTAAAATTTTTTAAATTTATAAAATTTTCGAAGATTCTAAATATGTGATAAAATTTTAAAATTTATAAAATTTTCGAAGATTCTAAATATTTCAAAAATTTTTAAATTTATAAAATTTTCGAAGATTCTAAATTTTTTACATTTATAAAATTTTCGAAGATTCTAAATATTTTAAAAAATTTTTTGATTTTAAGAAATTTATTAAATCCTAGTGTATACGATTGAGGTACCGAAAAGTTAACTGGATCAATTACATTAAAAATTACAAATTTAACTTACCCACGAAACATTTGTCCAAATTTTTATCATAATCTTAATTTAGGATCTTCGAAAATTCTATAAGCTTGAAAAATTTCTAAATTCCTAAAATTTTAAAATTTATACAAATTTCAAAGATTCTAAATATTTAAAAAATTTTTAAATTTATAAAATTTTCGAAGATTCTAAATATTTAAAAAATTTTTTGATTTTTAAAAATTTATTAAATCCTAGTGTACACGATCGGACTACCGATTTGGGGGTACCGAAAAGTTAACTGGATCAATTACATTAAAAATTACAAATTTAACTTACCAACGAAACATTTGTCCAAATTTTTATCATACTCTTAATTTAGGATCTTCGAAAGTTCTATAAGTTCGAAAAAATTTTAAAATTTATAAAATTTTCGAAGATTCTAAATATTTCAAAAATTTTTTAAATTTATAAAATTTTCGAAGATTCTAAATTTTTTAAATTTATAAAATTTTCGAAGATTCTAAATAGCTTAAAAAAATTTTTTAAATTGTTTACATTTATTAAATCCTAGTGTACACGATCGGGGTACCGACTCGGGGGTACCGAAGAATCTACAGGGATAATTACATTAAAAATTACAAATTTGTCTAACCCACGTATTACTAGATAAATTATAGACTGAGAAAAGGAGTTTAGAAAGGAAACAGATATGATCGTGCCATAAATCAAGCGAATGCCGATGAAACGAAGACAAGTGAAATACAGGCAACTGCGTTCCTTGTCAGAGTAATTCGAACGAAATAATCGGCATGGAAGGTTGGAAAGATCTCGATATTATCGCAATCGAGCAGATTCGCAACGATGACATTTACCGTGGCCTGATGTTCCATTATTACAAACGTTACAAAACAGAACTCGTTGATTTCCATCGAGGCATTCACTATGCCAGCTTAATAGACTCGTCAATCACGGCGAATTGAATGATACAACTGACGGAGGAGGGGGAAGCTTCGCATTTTGACGGATTATTATAACACAGTGGTTTCGCGTTATTAACAGTATAATGCCATATTGCTTTGGTATTATACGCTATTTCAATGTGCTCGAATTCATAGGAATACCCGCATACTGCAAATCAGATATCCGGTTATATAATACGATAAGTTTTATCCGTGAATTTTGCCGGATATTTCAGAAAACGCGAAATATCGAATTATCAGAAAAACGAGCATTAAGGATGTCATTCTAGTCTACGCGGGTAAAATATCCCGATTGAACCTTATTTTTACACGGGGGGCGCATCTCGCTGCAGCCTTGCGCGTTGCATTATGGCGTTCCGCGGAAATTAAATATCGAAATTTTCAGAACGTAACGAATAATATTATTAGACGTACAGAGCCTTGTATATTACGTTATAATGAGCCACGAAATCGAAACATCGAGATTTTCAGGAAACAATGAACTGGTCAGACGGCTCGAATTTTTCACTTTGCGCGAAATTATTACATAGTATACCTAATACAGGTAACCCTTCTATAATACGGTAGATATGTTCCTAGAAAATGCCGTGTTGTGTGAAACCGTGTTGTATGAGACCCAGAGCCAGTACAAAAAGGTTACGTTTCGAAAACTTACTAAAAACAAATTCTTTTTTAATTTTAGATAAACAACTTAATTTTTAGTAAAAATGTAAACGTGTGTACGACACAAAACAAAAGAAAAGCAAAGATATTATTTTAATTTAATAAATTTCTTCGTCGTCACTGTTTATGTAGAAGTACAGTGTTGTACAAAAGTTTTTGCAATTTTCTTATTGTGCTAGAGAGAAACCGTGTTATAGGATGCCGTGTTGTAGAGGGGTTCCCGCAATTTATGAATCGTGTTATAGCGAAACCGTGTTATCGGATGCCGTGTTGTAGGAGGGCTACCTGTATTTTGGAAAATAATATTTTAGAAAACTGTTTATTAAGTAATGTTTATTGCAAAATTAACTGTTTATTAAGATTGTCTAATAAGTAATATCGAATTTTTATAGTGAATGGCATATTCTGTTTTTGGTACGATGTAGTGTTTTTAATTAAATGTAATTAATTATGTGATAATTAGAATTAACAGTTATCGAGCTGTGATCGATAGATTATTCGATAAATCATTTTTCTCTTTGAAGAAAATTACCACTAGTTTATATTAAAATTACCGAAGTTCATTTTTGAAAGTATTTAAAATATCACATATTGCATTGTAATGTTTCACAGTATTGAAATATCGAAATTTTTATATAGTGACAAATTATATTTATAGAAATTTAAAATATTGCACATTGTGTTATAATATTTTCGAAACTAAAATAATCAAAATTTTAGTAAAATATCGAATTATGTTATTAAACATGCAATACCTAATTTTCATTTCCACGGTATTGGAATATAGAAAATTTTATATAGTGACGAATTATATTGTTAGAAATTTTAAATATTGCATGGTGTACTATAATATTTTCAAACCTATTAAAATATAGAAAATTTTATATAGTGACGAATTATATTGTTAGAAATTTAAAATATTGCATGGTGTACTATATTATTTTCAAACATTTTGAAATATAGAAAATTTTATATAGTGACGAATCATATTATTGGAACTTAAAAATGTAATATTTTCGAACCTAAAATAATCAAAATTAAATATCGAATTATATTATTAAACATACAATACTTCATTTGCATGTGAACTAAAATGTCCCACAGTATTGGAATATAGGAAATTTTATATAGTGACAGGTCATATTGTTAGAAATTTAAAATATTGCACGTTGTATTATAATATTTTCAAAAGTATTGAAATATAAAAAATGTTATATAGAGACGAATCATATTGTTAGAAATTAAAAATATTGGATGTTGTACTATAATATTTTCAAATTTATTATAGGAAATTTTATATAGTGACGAATTATATTGTTGGAACTTAAAAATATAATATTTTCGAAATTAAAATAATCAAAATTAAATACTGAATTATATTATTAAACATTCAATACCTAATTTGAATGTGAACTAAAATGTTCCAGAATATTGGAATATTGGAATTTTTAAACAGCAATGAATTATATTGTTAGACATTAAGAAGATTTCACATTGTACTATAGTATTTCCAAAATAAAAATAATCCAAAAACTTATATTCCATACTGAAAAATCCTAACATATCTGAATTGATAAGTTGTTATATTAAGCATCAGAAATTTTGCATATTGTGCTATAATGTTCGTTAGAAATTAACTATCAAAATTTTCATAAATTAGAGTATTATATTATTAAACATTTAGAACCGCAATCATTGTGTTCTAATGTATAATATCATACAATTAAAATATCGAAATTTTGACAATGTAACGAATTGTATTATGAATCAGTGCAATTATTAACAGTTAGCACAATGCCATTTGTATTACTTGGAGCTTGATATTACACTGTAATGTACAAACAACAAATTAAAACTGGAAATGCTCTGTCTTGTTAATAAGGAAAACAAATGAATTTTTCACATCTTCCTCGAAAATCAATTTACAAAATCAAAACGTTTAATCTCACTCGAAACTGCTTAGCCTCGCCAATAAGAAAGCAAATTTTCTAACATTTTCATTGAAAATCAATGGTTTAAAATTTATAAAAATAGATAAACATTGAAAAATAATATAAAATAATATCACAAGCAAATTAAAATATTTTCTACAAATCGAATTTATCTAAAAAATACATCAGTATCATAATTCGAAGGAGTAAAATAAAAGTAAATTTATTTATAAATTAACCAATTTTTTAAATCATTTCAGTCACTGGTCTCATTAAAATTTCCATAATTGGAAATTAATATATTTCCAGTATTAAAATTGTTTAGCAAATCAAATTTATAAAATTTTTCCATAATTATACACAGGTAGACTAAATTACTAATTTTCTCATACTTATATTTATTTCTGCAAAACCGTGTAGTATCTTTCATAAATAAAATTTTCATACACCTTGGAAGATTATTGTTATCTATAATACGAATTGTTAATGTTAATAATTTATTAATACCGAGATACGAATAATTCGCGTTGCAATAGTCTTATCTCGCGAATTTTAATTCGATAATTCGTTACAGTGTCGTAACACTGATAAATTTTCGAACGATAAATAGAATCGCTTCGTATTTCGAGTTACAGAGACGTCTAGTGGAATTTATTTTCGACAATTATCCCTAGAATATCTATTGGAAAAATTCGTGAAAATTCTGGTATCTTTCTCCACGTCGCGTAGTATTTCTACGAAAGGGCTCGTGCATTTTAAACAGAAATGGAAACATATCTACTTATTACCGATCGAAAATCGAATACTAATATTTGAACAATGCTTACGCACTATCAGATCAATATTCGTGCTCGCGTAGGTGTTCCGGCATCATACTGTTACGCCACATTTGTACAATTTTAGAATTTCCCCGTGTATGAAATATATCTGAAAACGAAACGTTAAAAACGCCAGTATTTGACAACACGCCACTTTTTCGAATTTCTGTACTCACAAATCATCGATCCCATTTAATATAGTTTCTGCAGAAATTTCTTTTAATACAACTTTTGCATTGTCTAATATTATCGACGAAATATGCAGAATATTTTGTCATAGAAGTAATGAATTTTGCAAAATTTTCCCAAGTATATTTTGCAAATCGATGTCACTAATTATGAGCGAATCAGCAAGCTGCAAGTTGTAAAGACTCGTTGCGATACGAAATTTTTTAAATTTGGTTTGCACAGTGATAAAAAATTTCGTAAAGTTTTGAAAAGTAAATTTTAAAAATTATCATTGTACTAATCACAAATGAATTTACAAGTTATAGGTTGTAAAGTTGAAATACGAAATTTTTCAAATTTCTTTGCACAGTGGCAACAAATTTCGTGCAATTTCGCGAAGTAAATTTTATAAGTTAATGTAATATTGTAAATAAATATTGTATTACTGTGAATAGTATATGTAACTTTATACCAATCATAAATGAATTTACAACCTACAAATTACAACGATTTGTCGAGATATTTTTTGATAAATTTTTGAATTAGCATTGCATAGTAATAACAAATTTCGTAAAATTTTGCAAAGTAAATTTTACAAATTTCTATTATTAATTATAAATAACTTGATAACCTACAATTTTCAACAATTCGTTGAGACACGAAATTTGCTATGCACGATACGAAATTTTTTTAATTCTTTTATCTAATCACAACAAATTTTGTAACATTTTGGAATGTAAATTTTTACAAATTACCAATACTAATCGGGAGTGAATCTGCAACTTACAAATCGCAACGTCTCGTTAAAATACGAAATTTTTCAAATTTCCTTGGATAGTAACAACAAATTGCATAAAATTTCGCGAAGCAAATTTTATACATTATCATTAATAATTATAAATAAATTGAAAACGTACAATTTTCAACGAGTCATTGAGACATGAAATTTGCACACTAGCTACGAAATTTTTTCAAATTCCCTTGTACAGTAATAAAAAATATCGTAAAAATTTCGCGAAGTAAATTTTACAAATTGCCATTAATAATTACAAGTAAATCGACAACACATAAATTTCAACGAATCATTGTGACATGAAATTTGGCACACTAGTTACGAAATTTTTCAAATTCCCTTACATAAAAATAAAAAATTTCATAAAATTTTCGCGAAGTAAATTTTACAAATTGCCATTAATAATTACAAGTAAATCAACGACATATAAATTTCAACGAGTCATTGAGACACGAAATATTTCTTTACATAGTAATAAAAAATTTCGTAAAAATTTCGCGAAATTTTGCAAATTGCTATTAATAATTACAAATAAATCGACAACGTATAAGTTTCAACGAGTCATGGAGACACGAAATTTTTCAAATTCCCTTGCAGAGTAAACAAAATATCGTAAAAATTTTGCGAAGTAAATTTTACAAATTGCTATTAATAATTACAAATAAATCGACAACATATAAATTTCAACGAGTCATTGAGACACGAAATTTGACACCGTAGCTACGAAATTTTTCAAATTCCCATACATAAAAATAAGAAATTTCATAAAAATTTCGCGAAGTAAATTTTACAATTTGCCATTAATAATTACAAGTAAATCAACGACATATAAATTTCAACGAGTCATTGAGACACGAAATTTGACACCGTAGCTACGAAATTTTTCAAATTCCCATACATAAAAATAAAAAATTTCATAAAAATTTCGCGAAGTAAATTTTACAATTTGCCATTAATAATTACAAGTAAATCAACAACATATAAATTTCAACGAGTCATGGAGACACGAAATTTTTCAAATTCCCTTGCAGAGTAATAAAAAATATAGTAAAAATTTCGCGAAGTAAATTTTACAAATCGCCATTGATTTACTAATCACAACTGAATAATGTACAAGCCACAAATTGCAACAGTTCCGTAATACACGAAATTAAAAAAAATCCTTATAGTTTCGTAATGCGGTAGCTTACAAAAATACCAGGTTTACCGAAAAATTTTCGACAGATCTATTTTTGTCGCGCTACTCATGCGTCAGTTGGAAATATATTCCATGGAATACGTTTCGCCCTCGACGGCGCATTAGGGCTTCAGCGTGCCACGAAATTCGAATAATTCAAAATGCAGCGGAACATCAGCGCCGAAAATACAACGCGCAGCGAAATAAAGGGAAACGAATTCTCGAAAACGAACTATCGCATCCTAAACGCGTAGAGTGATGGCTACCGACGGGAACGGAAGCCATGTTCACCCCGACGCGGGTAAAACCGGAGGATCGGGATCACGTTTTCAAAAATCGAAATCGTTGCCGATTGTTATGCGCTGCCCGGCGATTAATTAAAAATCACAAATTAATTACGTGGCGCGCGGTCATTAGTTATGATTAATACGTAGCACGAGCCGCCACGTGTGATTTTAATTAAACTTATTACATTTCGATTTCGACGTTACGCGGCGTGTTGTCGCTGGTCAAGATCGCGTCGTATTTTTTAAATCTTCATGCCCATCGTGCGTGAAACCTCACACAAAGCGAATTTTATTCCGATCTTATTGAAAAACGTGATCTTCGATGCTATCGATAGTGACGATATCATCGGCAATATGTCAAATATTCGCGCGAGAAATTTGCCGTAAACGTAACCAGAAGTGTTACCTAGGGTAATATCTAGGGTAATTTTTAAGAGTTAATTCTATTATAGAATTACCGAAGAAATTAAAATTCCTAAATTTTAATTAAAGTTTGTCGATGTTCCACAGCTTTTAATTTTTTAATCATTGTAAATGTGCAACTGTTTAGAATTGTTTTTAACGGTTAAATTAATAATAGAATTACCGAACAAATTAAAATTCCTAAATTTTAATTAAGGTTTGTTGACGTATCATAATTTGAGTTTTTAATCATTGTGAATGTGGAACTGTTTAGAATTGTTTTTAAGGGTTAAATTAATAATAGAATTACCCAAGAAATTAAAATTCCTAAATTTTAATTAAGGTTTATCGACGTTCCACAGTTTTTAATTTTTGAATCATTGTGAATGTGGAACTGTTTAGAGTTGTTTTCAAGAGTTAAATTAATAGTAGAATTACCAAACAAACTAAAATTCCTAAATTTTAATTAAGGTTTGTTGACGTTTCATAGATTGAGCTTTTAATTATTGTAAGTGTGGAACTGTTTAGAATTGTTTTTAAGGGTTAAATTAATAACAGAATTACCGAAGAAATTAAAATTCCTAAATTTTAATTAAGGTTTGTCGACGTTCCACAGTTTTTAATTTTTTAATCATTGTGAATGTGGAACTGTTTAGAGTTGTTTTTAAGAGTTAAATTAATAATAAAATTACCAAATAAATTAAAATTCCTAAATTTTAATTAAGGTTTGTTGACGTTTCATAGTTTGAGTTTTTAATCATTGTAAGTGTGGAACTGTTTAGAGTTGTTTTTGAGGGTTAATTTTATTATAGAATTACCGAAGAAATTAAAATTTTTAAAGTTAAATAAGGTATGTCGACGTTCCACAGTTTTTGATTTTTTAATCATTGTGTGGAACTGTTTAGGGTAGTTTTTAAGGGTTAACTTCATTATAGAATTATCAAATAAATTAAAATTTGCCAACTTTTAATTAAGGATTACTGACGTTCCACAGTTTTTTATTTTTTAGTCATTGCAAATGTGGAACTGCTTAGAGTAATTTTTAAATTCTGTAACAGAATCGTGAAACAAATTAAGGTACTTAATTTTTAATTAAGGATTGTTGACGTTTCACAGTTTTTTATTTTTTGGTCATTGCAAATGTGGAACTGCTTAGGGTAATTTTTAAATTCTGTAATAAAATCGTGAAACAAATTAAGATACTCAACTTTTAATTAAGGTTTGTCGAGGCATCATAATTTTCGAGTTTGAAATCATTGTACATATCCAACTACTTAGGGTTGTTTTTAAGGGTTAAATTTATTATTACAAATATAAAACTGCTTAAGGTAATTTTTAAGCTCTGCACTAAAATTGCCAAAGAAATTAAGACACTTAACTTTTAATTAAGGTTTGTCGAGGCATCACAGTATTTGATTTCGAAATCATTGTAAATATCCAATTACCTAGGGTTGTTTTTAAGGGTTAATTCTATTATTGCAAATGAAGCACTGCTCAGAGTAATTTTTAAATTCTGCAATAAAATTGCAAAACAAATTAAGACACTTAACTTTCAATTAAGGTTTGTCAAGGCATCATAACTTTTTATTTTTAAATCATTATAAATATCCAGCTACTTAGGATTGTTTTTAAGGGTTAATTCTATTATTGCAAATGTAGAACTGCTTAGGATAATTTTTAAATTTTGCACTAGAATTGCCAAAGAAATTAAGACACTTAACTTTTAATTAAGGATTGTCGAGGCATCATAATTTTTGATTTTGAAATCATTGTAAATATTAAACTGCTTAGGGTTGCCTTCAATGATAAATTCTATTATTGCAAATGTAAAACTGCTTAGGGTAATTTTTAAATTTTGCACTAGGATTGCCCAAGAAAATAAGACACTTAACTTCTAATTATAATTTGTCAAGTCATCACAGATTTTGATTTCGAAATCACTGCAAATATCGACCTGCTCAGACTTCCATATTAAGAGTCAACTTTATTACAAAATTGCGAAAAAAATAAAAATTTCTAAGTTTTGTTTAACGTTTGTCGAGTTATCATAGTTTACGATTACTTTAATCATTGCAAATGTGAAACTGCTTAGGGTAATTTTTAAATTCTGTATTAGGATTGCCAAACAAATTAAGATACTTAACTTTTAATTAAAATTTGCCGAAGTTTCGCAATCTCCCATTTTGAAATCTTCGAAAACGAGTAACTGCTTTTTGCTACAAAATTGATATCGACTGTGACGTAGACAAAAGTTATTATTATAAATTATTTCTGCGTATAAAATAATTAGATACGCATTACAGGTCGATAGTTCTATTGTTTTATTAGTGGCGACAAGATTATCATAAAACGGATCAATTCACTCGTGAAAACTGATATAAACGTGGTAAAAAAGGTTAGCCGAGAGTGATACCTGATAGCTTCTTGCAGTTAATACTAGAGCTATAAAACAAGTCAAAATGACAATTTCCAGACATTTTATCTTCCAAGTTCGTAAAAACGTACAAGTGCTTTTAACGGAATACTGATCTTTATTTAAATAAAAATCTAAATACACGGTGAAACTAAAATACCAGTAAAAATAAAACACACATGAATTTCTAATAAATAAGACACATACGTTAAACTCGGGTTTAAAATTATACTTTTCGACAATTTTGAGAATGAATTTCCTGCAAATAACTACTGCAATCACGATTTAATACCTTTATGCAAGTCACGGAAGTATTTTAAGCTTCTGACGAATGAAATACACGCATTGAGTTTGGAAATAGTACATACTACGTTTAGGTTCAGACAGAAGTGTCGAAAATGTGTTGAGAAAATGCAGAAAAAATTCAAGAACGAATGCAAAATTAATAAAACCTCGATTACCTCGTTCGACACGTTCTATCGAGATCGCAGAAGTATTACAGTCGAAAGTATTGGGTTGGCAACTAAGTGATTGCAGATTTTGTCAATAAATGGCTTTTGCACATTCTTTTGTTTTGTCAACGTGTTCAAAGCACCTAACTTATATCGTTTTCTTGTTGTTTGGACTTCAGCCTTTAATTTAGTTGAAAAATTGTATCGATTAGTTATTTAGTTTCGTTTTTATCCCAATTTAAAAATGGAAGAACAAGACACGCATTTCGGACATATTTTATCGTTTTATTTCCGAAAAGGCAAGAACGCGTCGTAAGCGCGCAAGAAGTTATGTGCCGTATATGGGAATGAAGCCTTTAAAGGAAGACAGTGTCAAAATTGGTTTGCTAAATTTCATTCTGGTGATTTTTCACTGAAAATGCGCAACAATCTGGCCGTCCAGTTGAAGTTGATGAGACCCATATCAAGGCTATTATCGATTCAGATCGGCATAGCACAACACGTGAGATTGCAGAGAAGCTCAATGTATCGCATACATGCATTAAAAAAAAATTAAAACGGCTTGGCTATGCCAAGAAACTCGATTTATGAATACCTCATCGGCTTAAGGAAATTCATTTGACGCAACGCATTAGCATCTGCGATTCGCTTCTGAAACGCAACGAAATTAATCGATTTCTGAAACGACTGATAACTGGTGACGAAAAGTGGATAGTTTATAACAACGTTAATCGGAAAAGATCGTGGTTGATGCAAGATGAACCATCCCAGACGACACCAAAATCTGAGATTCACTAAAAAATTTTGTATTTTCCTTCTTATTTAAGATCCGCAATCACTTAGTTGCCAACCTAATAGTTCGAATTATTTCCATAATACCTCACGCGAATACTCAGTTGTCGCTAATGAATCATCGATTTCGTTCAATTACGATAATACTCAGCAATAATCCTTTAATTATAATCACCATTAATTACAATCTTGACATCTTTTATTCCTGTTTTCGGGCATTCCAATACTCTTCTGACCCCCATATACGATAATCCGGATTTGGCACACAAATTCCATACGTCTAGCTCAATGTTCTTCCACATTTCAATTTTTCCGTAAACTCGCAAAAATTTTTCCAAAATTTCTAAATTTCAGACGAATTTCGCGTGTAAGAAGTCCAAGACCCTGTCAATGACAGGGCTTGTCTATTTTCGTCATATTTTAATTACTACTTTAATTATTGACATCTATGCAGGCTCTATTTGGGCATATGCAGTATTTTCGTCTCCATCTTTTTACAAATTTCACCCGTAAACTCCCAACACTCGTGTGTCTTGTTACAACTGCACTGTTATTTCCCTAAATTCCCAAGTTGCAGAGGAATTTTGCCTGTAAAAAGTCCAAGACTCTGTCAGCAGTAGGACTTGTCTATCTTCGTTATACTTTAATTATTGACATCTATGCAAGCTCTACTTATGGATATGCAGTATTTCTGCCTCCATCTTTTTCCAAATTTCACCAGCACAGTTGCAACACTCGTGTGCTATTCTAATCGCGCCGTTATTTTTCAAATTTCCCAAAATTGGGACGAATATCGTCTGCAAAAGGTCCAAAACTCTGTCAACGACAGGGCTTATCTATCTTCGTCATACTTTAATGACATCTATGCAGATCACTGTCAACACTCGTATCTTATTCCAATCGCACCGTTATTTCCAAAAATGCCTAAATTTCAGATGAGTGTCGTTTGCGAAAAGTCCACAATCCTGTCAGCAACAAGACTTGTCTATTTTCGTCATACTTTAATTACTACTTTAATTATTGACATCCATGCAGGCTATATTTAGGCATACGCAGTATTTCTGCTTCTATCTTTTCCCAAATTTCATCCACACACTGTCAACACTGGTATCCTATTCCAATGGCACTATTAGTTTTCAAAATTCCCAAATATTAAAAGAATATCGCGTGTAAGAGGTCCCAAACTCTGTCAGCGACAGGGCTTTCCCAAATTTCATCCACATACTCCCAACACTCGCGTCCTATTCCAATTGCACAGTTATTTTCCAAAATTCCTAAATTTCAAACGAATTTCGCGTGTAAGAAGCCTAAAACTCTGTCAGCGACAGGGCTTGTCTATCTTCGACATACTTTAATGACATCTATGCAAGCTGTATTTAGGCATATGTAGTATTTCTGCTTCCATCTTTTTACAAATTTCATTCGCACACTGCCAACACTCGTGTCCCAATCAAATTACACTGTTAGTTTTCAAAATTCCTAAATTTCAAACGAATTTCACGTATAAGAAGTCCCAAGAAACTCGTATCTTATTCCAATCGCACCGTTATTTCCAAAAATGCCTAAATTTCAGATGAGTGTCGTTTGCGAAAAGTCCACAATCCTGTCAGCAACAAGACTTGTCTATTTTCGTCATACTTTAATTACTACTTTAATTATTGACATCCATGCAGGCTATATTTAGGCATACGCAGTATTTCTGCTTCTATCTTTTCCCAAATTTCATCCACACACTGTCAACACTGGTATCCTATTCCAATGGCACTATTAGTTTTCAAAATTCCCAAATATTAAAAGAATATCGCGTGTAAGAGGTCCCAAACTCTGTCAGCGACAGGGCTTTCCCAAATTTCATCCACATACTCCCAACACTCGCGTCCTATTCCAATTGCACAGTTATTTTCCAAAATTCCTAAATTTCAAACGAATTTCGCGTGTAAGAAGCCTAAAACTCTGTCAGCGACAGGGCTTGTCTATCTTCGACATACTTTAATGACATCTATGCAAGCTGTATTTAGGCATATGTAGTATTTCTGCTTCCATCTTTTTACAAATTTCATTCGCACACTGCCAACACTCGTGTCCCAATCAAATTACACTGTTAGTTTTCAAAATTCCTAAATTTCAAACGAATTTCACGTATAAGAAGTCCCAAGAACTCTGTCAGCCACAAGCCATTTCCAAATTTCATCCGCACACTAACACTGTTATCCTATTCCAATTGCACTGTTAATTTTTCAAAATTCCTCAAATTCGGTCGAATTTCGCCCATGAAAAGTGCAAAACCATCAGCGACAGGGTTTGTCTATCTTCGTCATACTTTAATTACTACTTTAATTATTGACAACTATACAGGCTTTATTTAGGCATATACAATATTCCAGCTTCCATCTTTTTCCAAATTTCATTCGTACACTGTCAACACTCGTGTCCTATTCCAATCGCACCGTTATTTCCAAAATTCCTAAATTTCAAACGAATTTCACGTATAAGAAGTCCCAAGAACTCTGTCAGCGACAAGCCATTTCCAAATTTCATCCGCACACTAACACTGTTATTCTATTCCAATTGCACTGTTAATTTTTCAAAATTCCCCAAATTCGGTCGAATTTCGCCCATGAAAATTGCAAGACCGTCAGCGACAGGGCTTATCTATCTTCGTGATACTTAAATTACTAATTACTGGTATCCATGCTGGTATTTAGGCATACGTCGGCAGTTGCATCGTGGAAAGCTGTGGCCGCAACACGGTTCAGGGGTAGCCGGGGAAAAACCGGGAGAAAATCGGCGACGGGACCCGTTGCATCGACAGGTGATTTCCGGATAAACATTTCATCGGACCAATAATGATGCAGCCGACCAGTTATACGGGAATTAGTACGGCACGATTAGTTTATTATTCTTTTATACGAGGAAATGAGGTTGCCGTTTGCCGGTGCCCGCATTTCAGCCTGTAGCCTCGTTCGATCGCCGATTTATTAGGTATTCATTATTACTTCAATTACAAGTGGTTGCCACGAGTGAAGCATTTTGTTTTCCTTTTTTCCCTCCTCTGGCCCGATGGCTGCCGATCGATGGCCGCGCTTTTGCATATTTACAATATTTCTCCCCTCTTTCCTCCCTTTCCTTTTTTCTCTATTTTTTTATCCTTTTCCTCCCTTTTTTAACCCCGATTCGCCCCGATCCGACCACCACCATGCTCCTTCGCACGGTTACACGTCTGATACGCGCGCTGTGTCCGGCAAAAACGCGCGGAAATTTCGTCGTTCCGCCGCGATTAATTTCCAACGAAATTATCTCATTTTTTGACGGCACCGAATTTTGATATGCTGCCACGTTTTATTATCCGATTCCAATCAATCGTTTTGTACGTGTCTCGAAAGGCAGCGGGGGCTGTATTTTTATTCCAAGCATACACTGCAATCGGTTTCAATAATACAATATCCCTCTGTGACGTGTATTTAAACGAGCTCGTTAATAAACACTTTAAAAATATACATTTTCGAACGGTTCGCCGGATATTATTTCATTGTCTTGCTGCAACGAATAATCGTTACGCGTTTCGCGGCCCGCCGTTCCATCGCCAGTGATTATACAACGACAAGTAATTTTTTTTAACCTTCGAGGAATAGCAATTGCCATTTTTTTCACGTCCACATAATTTTATGCCTTCGAGGAATAATTTTAAAATACCAAAGAAACTGGAAATAGAAATTAGTTAAACGATTTATGTCGATAGAACAAGAAATGTAACAGTGAGGAAGAAAATTCGAGTGACATAATGCAAATATATACGATGCTTATGAAATACTATGTCGTTTGAGCGATTATGTTCAATTTATACATTGGCAAGTAATTTTCTAGCCTTCGTGGAATACAAATGCAGATTCTTTCACGTCGAGATAATTTTCTGGCCACGAGAAATATTAGGTCTACCAGAAAGATGTAACCTGAAATTTTGTCGAATTCACTATACTTTCCAGATTTAATACCTAATTCAATTACCATCCGTTTACTTTCCCTCCAAAATTTTTTGAAGGGAAACAGTTTGGAAAATGAAGCAGGTGTGAAGCAAGCACTGCTCAAATTCTTCGCCTCTAAAAGTGAGGCCTTTCAAGAAAATGGAATTCACAAATTTCCATCATTCTGAGAAGTGGCCATGAGTAACGATGAAAATGATATTGTTAGATAAATAGAAATAAATTTGTTCAAAATGTATTATTTTCTTTTACTTCAAAAAGGGACAGAATTTTTCAGTACATCTAATATTTTGAAAATATTACAGAAACTAGAAATAGATATTAATTAAATGATTTATGTCGATAGGACGAGAAATGTGACAGTGAGGAAGGAAGATGCAAATATATATGACACTCGTGAAAGATTATGTCGTCTGAGAAATTATGTTCAATTTGTACATTGACAAGTAATTTTCTAACCTTCCAGGAATATAAATAGCGATTTTTTCACGACGAGATAATTTTCTGGCTTCGAGAAATATTTTGAAAATATCACAGAAACTAGAAATAAAAATTAAACGATTTATGTCAATAGGACAAGAAATGTGACAGTAACGAGGAAAATTCGAGTGACATAATACAAATATATACGATATTTATGAAAGATTATGTCGTTTGAGCGAGTAAGTTCAATTTATTCATTGACAGGTAGTATTTTATCCTTGGAATAATTGTAATGACAACTTTTACATGTTTACGTGATTTTTTGATTTGGAAAATATTTTAGAAATGTTATGGAAAATAGAAATAAAAATTAATTAAACGATTTATGTCGATAGGACAAGAAATGTGACAGTGAGGAAGAAAATTCGAGTGACACGATGCAAAAATATCCAATATTTATGAAAATTTATCTCGTCTAGCAAATTTGATTATTTAGTAGACTTTCTTCGAATTCCTGTTTTCAAATAACTGATCGTGGATTAAGATTTATCATATGCAGGGATATCCGATTTACAGAAGTAATTTTATAAATACTTGAATTTTTCCACTTCGTGGCGAAAAAGTTTTCGAATTTCAAGAAAATTTTAAGAATATTTTGCATTTTCTTATGTAAATGTGGGAAATGAAAAATAAATTAGATATCAATTTTTACGAGTATACAGTATGAGTTATGTGACAGTTAGGATGATTTTAATAATCTTTATTTTGATTGCTATAATAAAATAATCGATCGTTCACTCACGTATGATCTGCAGTGATAATTTAACCTTGAAGAGAAATAGATAGAAATGGAAACTTTAATTTTCCACTTTACGGTAATTAAAGAATTTTCAAAATATTTTAACAATATGGTATAATGCTTTCCTTTGGGTCACTATAGTAAATTAAATCATTGTTAACTAGGGTTTGTAATATACAAATATATTCGCTTCATTTGTTAACGAGTAATTCTTCATTTTTGTGGAAACAGAAATTTCAACAATTCTAGTTCGTGATAATTATCAAATCTGAGAATAATTCAAGAAAATTTTAGATTACCACGTGAGATCCAAAATTTAAAAAATCAGTATAACTTATTTTCCCGATTATTCTTAGAAATATCAACTTCTTGGAAAAATTCTCCACGAATTTATTTTCACTGCGATAAGTAATTTTTCAACCTCGCGAACAAAGAATTTCCTACCTCGTAATAATTTTCAAATTTAGACGACAGAAATGCTTAAACGAATAAAATATTTATTTATCTAGGAATATAGAGACGAATAAAATATTTATTTACACAGCGATATAATATAATAATTACAAGTAAAATTCGGATGACTTCGCGATTATTTATAGAAATTAGTAAATATTCTTTCACTGAGACAAGTAATTTTTCAACCTAGCAAACGAAGAATTTCCCACCTCGTGGAAATTTTCAAATTTAGACGATAAAAATGCGTAGACGAATAAAATATTTATTTACATAATGCAAATATATACGATGCTTATGAAAGATTATGTCGTTTGAGTGATTATGTTCAATTTATACATTGACAGGTAGTTTTCTAAGCTTGGAAGAGAGAAATGCCGATTTATTCTCGTTTCAAGAGTATTTTAGAAATATTAAAGGGACGAAAAATAGAAATTAATTAAATGATTTATGTCGATAGGACGAGAAATGTGACAGTGAGGAAGGAAGATGCAAATATATATGACACTCGTGAAAGATTATGTCGTCTGAGAAATTATGTTCAATTTGTACATTGACAAGTAATTTTCTAACCTTCCAGGAATATAAATAGCGATTTTTTCACGACGAGATAATTTTCTGGCTTCGAGAAATATTTTGAAAATATCACAGAAACTAGAAATAAAAATTAAACGATTTATGTCAATAGGACAAGAAATGTGACAGTAACGAGGAAAATTCGAGTGACATAATACAAATATATACGATATTTATGAAAGATTATGTCGTTTGAGCGAGTAAGTTCAATTTATTCATTGACAGGTAGTATTTTATCCTTGGAATAATTGTAATGACAACTTTTACATGTTTACGTGATTTTTTGATTTGGAAAATATTTTAGAAATGTTATGGAAAATAGAAATAAAAATTAATTAAACGATTTATGTCGATAGGACAAGAAATGTGACAGTGAGGAAGAAAATTCGAGTGACACGATGCAAAAATATCCAATATTTATGAAAATTTATCTCGTCTAGCAAATTTGATTATTTAGTAGACTTTCTTCGAATTCCTGTTTTCAAATAACTGATCGTGGATTAAGATTTATCATATGCAGGGATATCCGATTTACAGAAGTAATTTTATAAATACTTGAATTTTTCCACTTCGTGGCGAAAAAGTTTTCGAATTTCAAGAAAATTTTAAGAATATTTTGCATTTTCTTATGTAAATGTGGGAAATGAAAAATAAATTAGATATCAATTTTTACGAGTATACAGTATGAGTTATGTGACAGTTAGGATGATTTTAATAATCTTTATTTTGATTGCTATAATAAAATAATCGATCGTTCACTCACGTATGATCTGCAGTGATAATTTAACCTTGAAGAGAAATAGATAGAAATGGAAACTTTAATTTTCCACTTTACGGTAATTAAAGAATTTTCAAAATATTTTAACAATATGGTATAATGCTTTCCTTTGGGTCACTATAGTAAATTAAATCATTGTTAACTAGGGTTTGTAATATACAAATATATTCGCTTCATTTGTTAACGAGTAATTCTTCATTTTTGTGGAAACAGAAATTTCAACAATTCTAGTTCGTGATAATTATCAAATCTGAGAATAATTCAAGAAAATTTTAGATTACCACGTGAGATCCAAAATTTAAAAAATCAGTATAACTTATTTTCCCGATTATTCTTAGAAATATCAACTTCTTGGAAAAATTCTCCACGAATTTATTTTCACTGCGATAAGTAATTTTTCAACCTCGCGAACAAAGAATTTCCTACCTCGTAATAATTTTCAAATTTAGACGACAGAAATGCTTAAACGAATAAAATATTTATTTATCTAGGAATATAGAGACGAATAAAATATTTATTTACACAGCGATATAATATAATAATTACAAGTAAAATTCGGATGACTTCGCGATTATTTATAGAAATTAGTAAATATTCTTTCACTGAGACAAGTAATTTTTCAACCTAGCAAACGAAGAATTTCCCACCTCGTGGAAATTTTCAAATTTAGACGATAAAAATGCGTAGACGAATAAAATATTTATTTACACAGCGATGTAAGAGTAATATAAAAATTACGAGGAAAAGTCAGATGTCTTCGCGATTATTTATAGAAATTATTAGATATTTTTTCACTGCGATAAGTAATTTTTCAACCTCGCGAACGAAGAATTTCTCACCTCGTGGAAATTTTCAAATTTAGACGATAAAAATGCGTAGACGAATAAAATATTTATTTACACAGCGATATAAGAGTAATATAATAATTACAAAGAAAATTCGGATGACCTCGTGATTATTCATAGAAAATTATTAGATATTTTTTCACTGAGATAAGTAATTTTTCAACCTCGCGAACGAAGAATTTCCCATCTCATGGAAATTACACAGCGAAATAAGAGTAACATAATAAATACAAGGAAAATTCGGGTGACTTCGCGATTATTCATAGAAAATATTAAATATTTTTTAACTACGACTAGTCATTTTTCAACCTCGAAAACAAAGAATTTCCCACCTCGTGACAATTTTCAAATTTAGACGACAGAAATGCTTAGACGAATAAAATATTTATTTACACAGCGATATAAGAGTAATATAATAATTACAAGAAAAATTTGGGTGACTTCGCGATTATTTATAAAAATTATTAAATATTCTTTCACTGCGACAAGTAATTTTTCAACCTAGCAAACAAAGAATTTCCTATCTCGTGAAAATTTTTAATTTTCAACGACAGCAATGCTTAATCCCATAAAATATTTATTTACCTAGGAATATAGAGACGAATAAAATATTTACTTACACAGCGATATAAGAGTAATATAATAATTACAAGAAAAATTTGGGTGACTTCGCGATTATTTATAAAAATTATTAAATATTCTTTCACTGCGACAAGTAATTTTTCAACCTAGCAAACAAAGAATTTACCACCTCGTGAAAATTTTCAATTTTCAACGACAGAAATGCTTAATCCAATAAAATATTTATTTACCTAGGAATATAGAGACGAATAAAATATTTATTTACACAGCGATATAAGAGTAATATAATAATTACGAGGAAAATTCGGATGACATAATGCAAATACGCAAATACGTTCGATACTTACGACAATTCGGGCGGTATGGCGAATTCGGTTATTTAATAGCCTTTCTTTAAACCCTTATTGTAAAATAATTGATTGTCCGCTACGACTTGCACACTACGCCCAGCGCATGCATCTACATTCGCCCACACACATTCAGCGAAATCCCTATTCAAAGCGTGCATTAATTACCATTGGTGTGCATAAAGCGGCTAGCGGTCGAAACGATCGCGACTGTAGTTGGTCCATTGAAATTGACATTTTTCCAGGCATAAAGATCGGTCAGCACCCTTTTATCACTCGCTATGATATACCGCTAGGAAAATGAATTCCCCATAAATTATGAAAAGTATAAATACCAAACACTACCAAACATTTTATCAAACATTTCGCGGTTCCACGGAAAATTCTTCTCAATTTTCCACTTTCCTTTACCCCTATCACGAATATCTCCGTTTCCCACGTGCGAATTTTGCAAGAAATATTTCCTATAACAAATATTCGACGAAACAATGCGATTTTAATTTTCCCAAAACACGTTTGCTCGATTCTTTAAAGAAATTCTTGCCTCTAATCCCCTTTCTAATTAATTAATAACACGAAAAACGAGATATCACACGACGCAAGAAATTTATATTGGAAATAGAGGCAGATACAAAATGGCTGGCAGCGAGCGAGCAAAAGTCCCATGTCCCGTCGACGAAAGACAAACCAGCGAAATTTCGCGTACGATACGAAATCCGCTTTAAACATGTCAATTCCAAGCACCACCTTCGTTTCACCGATTTTAAATAAAGGCTGAAAATAACATTTACAACGAGAAGAAATATCGAAATCTTGGTAAAATTAGTCAGAAAAATGTAAAGAAAAATATTCGAAATACTACTTCCAACCCTTTGCACTCTACAGGAAAGCTATTAAAATATCTTTTCAATATATTAACCACTTGCACTGACAAGAAACTCACAGACGTGTGTGCCAGAACGGTGTTTCTGTGACAATTGCCTGACGACGTGTGTACCACGTCGTTGGCGGTTGTGGCACAAAAACATTACGACGTGCGTGACACGTGTTTCCAGCGTAAGTGGTTAAATAAGAAATATAAATTATAAGAAACATAAATCGATGCGTGGAATTACTTCCTTTCGATATTCCACTTGGTCCACGCATTTAATACGTCTTCAGAATTGTATTAACACTAGAACTACCAGCCCAGTGAAAATGACTGGTCCCAGAATTTTTCTTTTCGCAATTACTGAACACATGCACCTAATTTAAGAATAAAATTGGTACCAACTGACATTAACAAAGTACTATAATCAATATATTCACTCGTATTTATAGTAATCGCTGAGATTACTATAATCTGTGCACGTTATGTTTATAGGTGCCCACTAAAGATCGGTAGTTCTAGCGTTAAATGGCGACTGGAGGTCGCCCGTGGTGTGCAAAGGGTTAGATGAAGAACACAGAGGACACACAGAGTCTGAAGAAGGAAACGAGCATGAGAGCAGAAGCTAATCGTCTCGTCGGAAATATTATTTTCACCAGGTTGTCGGTTAGGTAAACAGGCAGGGGTGCAAGCAAACGCAGGCTTAGGCGTACAGGTAAGGATAATAGGACACTAACTTGTGGATTGAAGGGTCTTTGCATTCTCAGAGCCTCCGGCAGCCCCCCGGCCTGTGAAAACACGACCAGGGATGGCGGCGGTAGATGATTCGGCACATACGCAGAATTATCCATCTAGAACAGATATCGGCGTGTTCCATTTTTCAATCTTCCTTGGACCTCCGTCTCACGTGTACCGATTTTGCAGACGAGACGCGTCGGAAGGATACCGAGGCTAGCTCGAATACGTCGCGACGTCGCGACGCCGAGGCCAACTGCGTGTCACATGTGTCTTGCCTTCTTAAGTACCGTTTATGGCCGTTCGAACATCTCTCCAGACATCGTAACGTAGCTCCTTTCTTGATACACCGTGGTGGAAAACCATACGCGAATTTTTGTTTTCGGAATAATAGTCTTCTGAGTTTTGCAAAAGTGGCTGCTTCGGTAAGGATCGCGAAACAACTGTGTTTTGCGTTACTCGTTTTCGAGTAAATCACGATTATAGTTAAATACAGGGATAGTGTAGTGGTTTGAAGAATAATTGGAATTCACGAATTTTTGAATTTTTTCATTTTTGAAATAATATTCTTCTGAGTTTTGCAAAAGTGACTGCTTTGTTAAGGATCGCGAAATGACAGTGTTTTGCGTCACTTGTGCACGAGTAAATCACGGTTTTAGTTAAATTTAGGGATAGTGTAGTGGTTTGAAAAATAATTGGAATTCGCGAATTTTTGGATTTTCTCGTTTTAGAAATAATATTCCTCTGAATTTTGCAAAAGTGGCTAAGGATCATAAAATGACAGTGTTTTGCGTCACTTATATATGAGTAAATCATGGTTTTGGTTAAATACGGGAATAGTGTAGTGGTTTGAAGAATAATTGGAATTGGCGAATTTTTGAATTTTCTCATTTTTGAAACAATATTCTTTTGAGTTTTGCAAAAGTGACTGCTTAAGTAAGGATCACAAAATTACAGTGTTTTGTGTTATTCCTATTCAAGTGAATCATGGTTTTAGTTAAATACAGTGATAGTGTAGTGGCTTGAAAAATAACTGTAATTCGCGAATTTTTGGATTTTCTCGTTTTTCAGATAATATTTGTCCGAGTTCTGCAAAAGTGGCTAAGGATCATGAAATGACAGTGTTTTGCGTTACTCGTGTTCAAGTAAATCACGATTTTAGTTAATTACAGGGATAGTATAGAGGTTTGAAGAATAACTAGAATTCGCGAATTTTTGGATTTTCTCGTTTTTGAAATAGCATTCCTCTGAGTTTTGCAAAAGTGGCTGCTTTGTTAAAGATCGCGAAATGACAGTGTTTTGCGTCACTTGTGTACGAGTAAATCGTGGTTTTAATTAAATACAGGGATAATGTAGTGGATTGAAAAATAATTGGAATTCGCGAATTTTTTTATTTTCTCGTTCTTGCAATAATATTCCTCCGAGTTTTGCAAAAGTGGCTGCTTTGTTAAGGATCGCGAAATGACAGAGTTTTGCGTTACTCGTGTTCAATTAAATCACGGTTTTAGTTAAATACAGGGATAGTGTAGTGGTTTGAAGAATAACTGGAATTCGCCAATTTTCGAATTTTCTCGAATTTGAAATATTCGTCTGAGTTTTGCGAAAGTTGCTGCTTTATTGAAGATCGCGAAATGGCAGTGTTTTGCGTCACTTGTGTAGGAGTAAATCATGATTTTAATTAAATACAGGGATAGTGTAGTGATTTGAAAAATAATTGAAATTCGCGAATTTTTGAATTTTGTCATTTTTGAAATAATATTTGTCAGAGTTCTACAAAAGTGGCAGCTTTCTTAAAGATCGTAAAATGACATTGTTTTGCTCGTGTTTTAGTTAAATACAAAGATAATACACCGGTTTAAAAAATAACTGAAATACTATAGCACGAGTTTCGCAAATTTTGAAAAAGTTTTGTCGATCTGCGTGTATTAACGTTGTAAAAATTGTGTCTGTCTCGAATTATTTGAATCTAGACCTTCTTCTCGTCAAATTTGTGATAAAAATAGTTTGAAATTCACCGACTTCTTGAAAATCACTAAGAACAATTTCATAAAATTGTAAAATCGTAAGAGCACTTTCATTTATGTCACTTCATCGTTGAAAATGGTATTAATAATGATACCGTGTGTAAACTCAGGAGAATATTGATCAATGGAACTTTCTCGGCAATGCAAAGTTGAATAATTTAGTATGCGTATAAATGAGTATAACGAGTATAAATTAATTGTTCAACTGGCTTCTATTTCCTGCGAAATGTTCAAGCAGATATTCAAATAAAGTAAAATTTAAATACAGAAATATCGTTGAGATTCTTACGAAAATTGCTCGAATGAGAAGTCTAAAAGAAACGAATTTATGGTTTAATTTCTGTGTCGTTTATTCGCGTAACAATAACGTCAGCCAATTTTTGCAAAATGGAGAATTGAACCCTGTTGGGGTTCATTTTGATAACGTAACGTTTGACATCTCAGAACGGAGCATATCCACTTATGGCAATCTAAATATAACATTTCGAGTTAAAAGAAATTTTTAGGTATTTAAATCTTCGTTTTAAAATTCAATTAAAAAATTGCAAAACAGGTAAGAAATAACTGGAAGACGTTCGACTGGTGCAAAACGGTACTTACGAATGTGTATGTGTAGTGATGTATTTAAATACAAATTTGAAACATAATTCCATAAAAATGATGTATCGAGATTTAAAAATTATGTTTAGGTATAAAATGTATGGTAAATTCAAATTTTGGACTCATTCGATTCCTCGACTTCCTTTATTCGACGGGCTTCAAAATTTCCTTGGAACAGAAGGATTTTGGTTTTTAATTCAATTTCGTTTTTATGGAGTTCCTCGGTTTGCAAAATACACGGTAATCTGGATTTTAAACGCATTAAAAATTTCATTGAAATATTAAAATTTCGTCTCTCTTCGAAATTGAACAAATACTATTGCAAATTTCTTTTAGGTTCGTTTCTAATTTATTAACAATTTGAATAGAAAAAGGAAAAATATATATATCGTGTTCTAATACGAAACTGTATATTCTATACACGTTGACAAAATTTAATTAGCAAGTAAAATAAAAATAAGAAAAGGAACGAATTTGCAGAAATTTTTGAATGTGTATTATAAAGTTTGTATTTAATTATTTTTGCGGTACACACGCACTCAAAACCGTGCGTGTTATTCGCACTGAAAGAATTAAATCGACAAATCCATGAACAGAAATTTTTCGAAACACGATATACATTGTATTTAAATCTATTTAATAATGTATACAAGCACGTGAAAATTTGGAATTCTATTCACGTTGAAAGTATTAAATCGACAAATGGATAAATCCAAATTTCTCGAAACACGATATACATTGTATTTAAATCTATTTAGTAATGTATACAAGCACGTGAAAATTTCGAATTCTATTCACGTTGAAAGTATTAAATCGACAAATCCATGAACAAAAATTTTTTGAAACATAATGTACATTGTATTTAAATCTATTTTGTAATGTGTACGAACAAATATGAAAATTTGGAATTCTATTCACGTTAAAAGTATTAAATCGACAAATGGACAAATCCAAATTTTTTGAAACACGATATATATTGTATTTCAATCTTTTTAATAGTGTATACAAACACGTAGAAAAATCTCGAATTCTATTCACGTTGAAAGAATTAAATTGACAAATCTATAAGAACAGTCTATAATTAAATGAAAATTGTCAAACAAGTAGCAAACTTTGTATTGTACAGATACAAAACCGTGTATACTATCCTGTATTCTATACGTTAAACGAATCAAATCAACAAATCTATACAAAAATTGAACAAATACTTTCGAATAGTGCTTACAAGCTTTACATGTAGGCTGCTTTTATACTGTACAATATAGATCGAAAACAATGTATTCTGACCTGTATTCTACGCGTAAAAGGGACGAAACCAACAGATCTATACAAAGAAATTCGAACAAAGATGGTTAAATGCTTGTGAAAAATTTTACATTTGAAAGTTTCTAATCGCGCATGAAACATAGGTACAGTGCTCGAAACAAGTATCGTGACTCTATATTACAAGGAAATTCACCTAATCCAAGAATTTTTATTTTTACGAAAATTTGCGTACACGTATGACATAATCAATTCTACATAAAGCAAATTTGTAATGGACGAAAAATTTAATTATAAAGAAGTATACATCGAAGTAGTATTTGATTTTAGGTAACCACTGAATAACTATTCCGACTACGACAAATTCTTGGAACTTTATTCACCTCGAAATGAAATGCATGAAATGTAATTATGATTGGGTGATTAGTGCAGCTGGTATTCACGAGATTTGACGTGGAAATCGAGACGAATTTGACTCGTCATAGCAATATAAAGGGTTAAAGAAACTGAATAGATCCTCGAGGTCTAACTATTCTTTCATGCTCTGATTCTAATAATTTTTCAAAATTTTTAAAACGATAGATTGACAGAATATTAAAAATTAAACAATTCTCGAATCCTATATTTCCACAAACTGATTTTAATAATTTTCCAAAATTTGTCCAAGATAGAGTATTAAAAATTAAACAATTCTCAAATCTTATACTATCACAAACTGATTCCAACCATTTTCTAACATTTTTTCCACGAGAGACTAACAGAGCATTCAATATTAAACAATTTTGGAATCCTATATTATCACAAACTAATTTCAATTATTTTACAAAATTTTTCCTATGATAGACTGACAGGGCGTTAAAAATGAAACATTTCTCGAATCCTATACCATCGCAAACTCATTCCTATCATTTTCCAAAATTTTTACAACGATAGAGTAACAGAGCACTAAAAATTAAACAGTTCTCGAATCCTATACTATCGCAAACTGATGCCAATCAATTTTCCACAATTTTTACAGCAATAGACAGAAAGAGTATTTTAAAAACTCAACAATTCTTAAATTCTATACTATCACAAACTGATTCCAATCAATTTTCAAAATTTTTTCCACGATAGACTAACAGAGCATTAAAAATCAAACAATTCTCGAATCTCATACTAACACAAAGTAATTCCAATCATTTTACGAAATTTTTACAATGATAGACTGACAGAGTACTAAAAATTAAACAGTTCTCGAATCCTATACTATTGCAAACTGATGCCAATCAATTTTCAAAGTTTTTTCAACGATAGACTGATAGAGCATTAAAAGTCAAACAATCCTCGAATCCCATAACATCACAAAGTAATTTTAGTCATTTTATGAAATTTTTTCTACGATAGACTGACAGAGCATTAAAAATCAAACAATCCTTGAATCCCATACTATCACAAAGTAATTTTAATCCTTTTACGAAATTTTTACAACGATAGCCTGACACAGCATTAAAAATGAAACATTTCTCAAATCCTATACTATCACAAACTGATTCCACTCATATTCCACAATTTTTACAACGATAAATTTATAGAATATTAAAAATTAAATAGTTCTCAAATCCTATACTATCGCAAACTGATGCCAATCAATTTTCAAAGTTTTTTCCACGATAGACTGATAGAGCATTAAAAATCAAACAATCCTCGAATCCCATAACATCACAAAGTAATTTTAGTCATTTTATGAAATTTTTTCTACGATAGACTGACAGAGCATTAAAAATCAAACAATCCTTGAATCCCATACTATCACAAAGTAATTTTAATCCTTTTACGAAATTTTTACAACGATAGCCTGACAGAGCATTAAAAATGAAACATTTCTCAAATCCTATACTATCACAAACTGATCTCACTCATATTCCACAATTTTTACAACGATAAATTCATAGAATATTAAAAATTAAACAGTTCTCGAATCCTATACTATCGCAAACTGGTGCCAATCAATTTTCAAAGTTTTTTCCACGATAGACTGACAGAGTATTAAAAATGAAACAATCCTCAAATCCTATACTACCACAAACTGATTCCAATCATTTTCTAAAATTTTCCCTACCATAGACTGTCAAAGCATTAAAAGTTAAATAATCCTTGAATCCTATACTACCACAAACTAATTCCAATCATTTTCCAATATTTTTACAACGATAGACAGATAAAGCATTAAAAATGAAACAATCCTCGAATCCTATACTACCACAAACTGATTCCAATCATTTTCTAAAATTTTCCCTACCATAGACTGTCAAAGCATTAAAAGTTAAACAATCCTCGAATCCCATACTATAGCAAACTCGTAACTATAAAAATATTTAAAAAGAAGTACTCTAAATTCCACCTCTGATTTCATCCTCATACAACGATACTACCTACAATCTCTCCTAACGAATATACTCCTATATTTTCATCGAAATAAAGAAATTTGAAGTAGAATCTCCCAGTTAAGCAAATTTTCGTGCAACACAGTGTGCCAGTACTTGTTCCAAGCATATATTCCTTACCAAAACCGAAAAAATCGGGAGACAATAGAGAACCTAACGCAATGCTAGTAATCGTAACTTTTCGAGACAATCGAACACGATATAGTTAATGACTCGACCGTCAAATGACTTCAATTTCCACTGCTTCTTGTCTTTCAACGAGAGCTATCGAATTTGATCCACGAGCGACTGCATCGATCGCGGTCGTGGCAGCTTTTCATTCTCGTTAGATCAAATACACGGAGGAGGAAGGCGCGCGTCGGAAGCCGTCGAAAAGAAATTCTCGGGAATCGAACGAAAAATCCCCGCGAGTATATTTTGCGAGTGTTGCGAGTGTTGCGAGTGTCCAGCATAATCGCCCGACGAATTTTCATCGAGTTGCACACGATCGGCAACGAAATTTAATTACGGGCCGCGTTACGTTGCACAATAATATTACTTACCGCTGAATTTGCAGCGGCAAGATGGAAATTCGAGAAAGTTGCGGAATTTTATGGCTTGAAATTTATTTTGCGAACAGTGGCCGTCTCGATTTTCCACGTTACAATTAACGCGGCTAGCCGTGTCCACCGCGATAATCGCGCGCCGATATACTCGTTAAATCGCGCACGCTATCGATCAATTATTTCCGGTTAATTATTCGTTTCTTCCCGATGAATAACAAACGATTATTTCCACGGGACCTCGCGAATTTTCTTCCCAAGAAATCCAAGCCCGTTACCGCGAGCAATCGATAATTCGCGAATTTTACGAATCGATCGAAGAATTTCGTAATATTTCGAGGAAACGATCGAAATGATCGTTTACATTTTAATTCCGACATAATTTTAAACGATATCGATAAAAAGGAAGGAAAAAGAAGAAAAATGAGAAATATAGTGATTAAATAAGACGTAATTGAAGTAATTGAAATTCCATTATCGCGAGCGATCGATAATTCGCGAATTTTACGAATCGATCGAAGAATTTCGTAAAATTTCGCGGAAACGATCGAAATAATCGTTTGTCTTTTAATTTCGATGTAATTATCCGAATTTTAAAGGATATCGATGAAAAGAAGGAAAAATGAGAAAAAGAAAAATATAGTGATTGTTAGATGTAATTGAAATAATTGAAATGAAGCTGCAGAGAAAAATTGCTAAGCAGGCTTATTTTCGCGAGCAATCGATAAACCCGTACGCTAATTTCGCGAATTTTACAAATCGAACGAAGAATTTCGTAATATTTCGTGGAAATGATCGAAATAATTGTCTATACTTTAATTTCGATATAATTATTCGAACTCTAAACGATATCGGTGAAATGATAGAAAAAAAAAAGAAAAATGAAAAATATAGCGATGGAGTAAGATGTAATTAAAATAATTGAAGTAAATGAGCGGAGAAAAATCGCACCACAGGTCCATTTCGCGAATTTTACAAATCGAACGAAGAATCTCGTAATATTTCGCGAAATCGATCGAAATAATCGTTTATATTTTAAAATTTCGATATACTTATACGAACTCAAAATGATATGGGTAAAAAGATAGAAAGGAAAAAGAGAAATGAAAAATATAGCGATCGAGTAAGATGTAATTGAAATAATTGAAATAAACGAGCGGAGAAAATATTAGAAACGACTGGAACGGTTGAGGACGAAGCGTGTACGTATGATAAAAGAGAACACTCGCAACGGAACGACGCAACAGGCTAACCTTGTTTCGATCACTTGTCAATATTTCATGATCGGCGAAAAATAAAAATGCGTGTATATTTCTGCGCTTATACGTGTGTGTGCGTGTGTGTGGTTCGTGTATATGCGTATATATTAATCACCATCACGCGTACATTTTGCTGTACACCAAAGAAGTCACTGCACGAAATACGACCGTTCGAAAACATTCACTCTATTTCCACGGATCTCATCGTTCTTATCCGTCGCTTAGGAAACGTGTTCTTATCACCAGCAGTTCCTTCGCACTAATATCCGTATAAATCGATTACCGAATAACGTGCCGAGCAATCTATTCGAAAAAGGCGCGTTAGACGGCGAACAACCTAACCTCAACGCGCGGTTGTCACGCGGTTGACGCTCGCGTAAACCTCCGATAAACCGTGCACGCGTTTGACAGCTGTCCGAACGTGTGGTTGGAAACTCGTTAAGCACGTGAAAACGTATTAAAATGCAGCCGAACGATAATCGACGAAACTATGCGACGCGGGCGAATTCAAATTCAAACGAGTCATATAATCCCGCCACGACAGGTCACTCTGACCTAACCTCTCGACGAATGATAATACCCGACGAGTACCTCAACTAGTGGCTCGGTCACCCGGGTACGGGTCTCTGGTAATGCACTAAACGTGGTGAGCCAGGTGCAAGAGAGGGGTGAGTACAAGAGGAAGGCGCCAGGCCCGTACGAGCAACCTCGTGGACATGCGAGTGCAGACTGATTGGAGTGTGAGGGTACTTACCCACGAGTCGTGAGAACGGTGGCGGTGGCGGTGGCGGTGGTGGAGGCGAGGTAGAGGCGTGGAGAAACAAACCGGCGGCGGTGCTGGCGTGCGCGCGTGTTTTCCGCCGCCATTACTGGCGCCACTGTAGCACCACTTTCGCAACACGCATGCGCGGCATGCGCACACGCTCCGTGCGCAACCGTTCCCGCGACGCACCGAGGTTCAATCGTGCGCTGACTGCACGACTGGTAACATCTTCTACGGGTTGTTGCGACGCGTATAATCGGATTTGATAGAAAAATACTTTTCCCGACCGTTTCTCCCTTACCTCCTGTGACAAAGTGATTACATATACCTACGTGCACCTCCGTGTACCCTAAAATTCCTTGAAAAACTGTCACGTAGTATGAACAGTTATATAAGTTGTTTCGCTTAAAAAAAGACACTTATGTAATTGCCTTCTCTGGTTGCGACGACATGGAAAGTACTTTATTCTCAATTTCAGTGATTGTAACACCTCTTTTTCTACGTTTCGAGGAATACCTTCAAATATTTTATCTCGTATACGTTTTAATTTCGCGTAAAAACCATAGTTGACATTAATATCGATTAATATACGTGAAATATAATTTAAAAATGATCTTGAACATTCGAATGTGAAACAAAGTATAAAATTTATTTCTTCGAATTTCTCGAGTCTCTGAATTAATATACAATAACTCGTAAATATGCGTATGTAAATATTTTTATCGTACAATTTTCTAATAATTTCCTTCAAAAAATTATCGATACATTAATGGATTTATATCGGAAAGTTGATAACACTCAGATTTTTAAATTATCTGTAGTATGATAGTAAACATGTTTACTACTATTCACAAATTTTTTTTCTTCTTCGTTATATCTAAATTTCTGAAGTCAAGGCTATTTTATATAATATTATGCACGCATGAATTAGTATTAATATCAATTTTAATAATTCAAGATTGTTAACCAGAATTATAATCAAGATTATTTCAAGGAAAATAACGCTTTAACAAAGGTTTCTGTTACCAGCATGGTCACTGTCGAGATTATTTCAAATTATATACAAAATATTTGTCGTATTATCATAACTGGAGAAGGTAATTATGTAAGTGGCTCGTTTCAAATGGGACATTCAATACAGTATGACTGTACGCTAGAAATATTATCTAGGCGAAATAATTATTCGTATTGACAATAATGAATATTTTCAATAATGAGTAATAATTGCTTCTGATTTGTTTCACCTTCGAATTCTTATTAACTTATGCAATTAAAGTATTTGCTAAAGAGCTACTAAAGATAGCTTAAACGTAAATATCGAAATATTTATGAAAATGGTATTTAATATGTTCAAAACAAAGCAATTATAAAACAATTATGTTCATAAGATGTTTGACAACGAGTGTCTTGTTTGTTTAAACAGAAAAAATTAGTGACATTGTAAAGACTTGTATAAATATGGATTTTTCATACAAACTTTTTACAGTATTTTCCAAATTTCTATTTTGATCAAATTGTTTACAAGGACTGAATGAAATAATTTTAATTACCAAATATTTAATATATATTTCAATAATTGTATAGATGGATACATTACCTCGAAATATTGTATAGCATCAGTTTGAATAATTTTTTAATTTTTTATAATTGTAATTTTCGTATGAAACTGCAATATCAGAATTTTGACACCAGAATTTTTCGTACTTTTATAATTCTTTTAAATTTAGGTGAAATGAATAAAACAAAGAATTAACTGTAATTTTACTATTATTTATAATATAATTTTCGTACAGTGAAAGAATCAAATATTAAATTGCGTTAATGTAAATTTTTGAAAAATTTGTTCGATGTCTTTTAAAAGTATGTATGGTGAAAAGAATTTCTTTTTGTTTTTCCCACTTACTATTATCCATATTCACTTACAATTATGTATAATTATTAATAATTATCAATTTTTTTAAAAAAAGCTTTTGCACTTTTGAAAAATTCTTATTTATTATTATCGTATATAAATTGTTTAAATACACTGAAGTTGCATATAAAATTATTGTAAAATCTTCCTTCATGTCAAAACAGAGTATTGAAACGTAATATTAGTAATACCTACTCGACAAATTTAAATTAAGAATATACAATTTATTAAGTTCGTTAAATATTTAAACATTAATTAATACTTTATATGAACGTAATAAAATTCAGCTCTTATCTCATTTATATTTCTATAAAACTATAATTTTTATATTTTTATAATTTCTGTTATTATAATATAACTATTATATAAAAATGTAATATGTGTTATTTGTAATATAATAATAATAAGTATAAATAGAATAATAATCGATGTAAAATTCCTTCGTGAATATAAATATATAAACTAATTGCATTACGAAATTTCAGTAAACTTTAGCAAGTATTCAAACCATTTTATCGATTGCGAATTTTAAAAATGTTTAAATAATTGCAGGAACGTTTTGCCTTCTTCGCAAGGAAGTGCATATAGCTAATATTTCGCTACATTATAATTAATAATGCATTACTAAAAAACTTTTTAAGCAGATAACAGTTTTACAAATTGCTCCTGAAAGTTAGACGGTGCTGCCACCTGTTGTTGGCAAGTAATAACTAAATTTTAATAATTAAATTTTTCACGCATATATAAGAAAAATACGCTCGTATTAAATAATTTAGCAAAGAAAATAAATAATAGCTGCATAATATGTCGAGAAAATCGAGATTAATAGAAATATAATTTAAAAAATGTGTATAATACCGATAACAAGTTTGAACACTGCTATGTTGATGATCGGTAATAACGTAAACTTCACAATAATTTATAAATTTCATTTTATTCAGATAAAATTATATTTAAGAAAAATATAAAATAGGAAGAAATTATTAATCGTCTCAATCATTTTTCACAATTTCTACAAACAGTTTTTATCTACGAAAATAATTCATCATAATACAAAATTTTATTCACATCATATATGCATTATAAATAAACATTCTATTTTGCAACTTTCATGGGAAAAAAATGTTTCATTCACAATAAAAAAATGTAATTTGTCATGTTTTCTTATCACATTTGTTTAATATATTTCGAACTACATTACGTCTTACTTATAAGCAATTTTACTACTTCTTTGCGAAATTTAATTTTCTTTGTATGAATTGTCTTACTATTCGAAATAATGAAATTTGTATAGATTTATGACACTAATTGCATATATCTGATTTGGCAATATTGCATTTTTATTAATTTACAATTTACTATAAGGTTATTTCGTTGAACATTTGTCATAAATAATGAAGCAATAGTACCATTACTACTAATACTAAAATTATTCATCTTAATATTTCATTATTCAATTTTACTTTATGTCACTTTAAGTATGTATAAGCAATTTTGCATCATCAAATATGTCGAATGCTTAACTAATACTTTTCTTTAATTAATTTCGAACAATATAAAATCTGCTGCCATATTATATATAAAATTTGCTGAAATCGTGAATAAAAAATAAATATTTAATAAATCGCTCATTTCTTGCTATTTTTAATAATACGAGAATTGTCTCATAGGCAACAAAATGAGCAACTATTTTCTTTCCCATAAGAAGTGAAATAAGAGATGGAACATTTCTTTGCTTAACTTTTTGATATTTTCTTTGAGTTTCTATAAAGGTTTTCCACTTATCTGTAAATTTTCCAATCTTTTTTAAAGTAAAAGTCATTTAATTTAAGTACAAAAAATATCATAAGGTGTCACGTGACTTTATGTAATTATTATAACAAGTTTGCAGCATTGTAATTTTATTAGCTTTCAAGTAAATCATTTTATGATTTAAAGTAAAGTAAAAATCATTTAATTTGAATACAAAAAAATATCCTATGGTGTCACGTGACTATATAATTATTACAATAATTTTGTAACAGTGTGATTTTATTATCTTTGAAGAAAATGATAACGAGTAAGAATGCTGGGCGAGTGACTCGTTCTTTCCCATCCAAGGTTATTAATATCTTTAAGCGCTTTGTTTACTAACATACGTATGATTAAGCATGATTTCAATAAAAGAAAACACATTTCCTGCTAGATAAATTTGACTAACCTTTCATTTACCCCAGATTCTAATCATTCTAATTGCTGACAACAAAGCTCGACGATGACTTTTTTTAATCAAACAACTCGATAGAAAATATTTCGATTATACTAAAAATATTTTTTTATTTCATATGTAACGTGAATAATTGCTTACTACTTACTATTTATGCTTATCCTGCGATTTAACATTTATTTTTAATTTTTTAAACGATTATATTCCTTGTTTTTTTATTGTATTTTTTATATAAAATTTACTATATATATTTTTTTTCATTATATACATGTATTAATAATCATATAAACAGGTTGATATAATTAAAAATTTGTAAATTCCACGTAAGAAGTCATCACAGCATTTATATTAATACCTTTATTTATATTGTTACTAACGTACAAAGTACTTAACAATATTTAAAAAATTATCTAAACTAAAACTTAATTTTTTTTTGTTAAAACAGGTATAAAAATAAAAAGTTCATTATTAACCTTTTTATTTCAACAATTTTCAATCTTTTACTGGAAAAAAATAAAAATCGAAATTTATATGTAATTAAAAATTATGCAATTAAAAATTAAATAACATAAAAAATAACAAATTAATCAGAATATATTGAAATTAAATATGTATTTGACATGACGTACATATTTCATCTAACAATTATTAAAATAAATTTTTACATAAAATAATTTTGAACATATTAATTTGTCTCATATTTCTTATCCACAGTATTATTATAATTAATGACAAGTTTTAGTTTTGTAATCATTTATATTCTCTTTCTTATTTTTATTATATTTATGTTGAGCATTGTCAAAACAATTAAAACGGCGCCCTCATTTTCCTGTTCTGGCTGCGTAATATACAAGTATGGCAAAAAATAAAAATTCAATAGATCTGACAAGTTACATCTGAAGTTGCCACACTTCAACTGTTACAAATTGAACAAGTAAAAAACTAATAATAATATGTGCATTTATTAATAAATACATAATTTAAATTTTTATCTTTTAAGTTTTAATACATTTTTCTTGATCATACTTTTTGACAAACAAATATTTGTACCTTCTACCATCTACCATATACCAAACTTATATACAACTAAAACTATATGTGCTATTATAATAATTCAGTAAACAAATTTAAATGATACTTGTAAGATTCTACATGAAAATATACTCTTATGTTAAAATATCACTATTAAACGTATAAATTAAATTGTATCGTATAATAAATATGTTTGTAATGTATATACATATTAGTAAATAAAGATATTTTATTTCAGCACAAGTAATTAATTAAAACCTTTTTATTCTTTCTTCTTTTTATGATCTAAAGATGAAATTAAGTATAAAGTATATGTATAAAGGATACATTATATGTATAAATCCATTATAAAGGATTATAGCTAACTCTTAATTTGGTATTACTTTTCACAAAAGAATTCTTGATAAATACCAATTACTTGTAACTATGCTGCGAAACTCTGTTATAGATTATAATTTAAGTTGCTGTTAATAAATTTCACTTACCTTTTCATAGTAATAAATCTATATCTTAGAAACTTTTGTGTACTATAATTACATCTATTTATTACCAATAAGTAAAAAGAGAATATTAAAAAGCTGGATTATAAATATGTATGTGTAATAATTTATTTAAAGTGATATCGAAATTCGATATTCAAAATATACAATCATTTATATGTACATTCAATTCTTTTTAACACAATATTGAAAAATTAAAGCCATATATGGTGACTTAATGTTGATTATTGCGATGGAAAAGAAATTCCATAGAAATTCCATACATTTTTGGACTTTAAATATACATAAATTTACAGATTTATGATTTTTCTATATGCGCAAATATGTCTTCTATTTTTGGCCAATATATTTATATATGTAGTACCAAGTCTTATTTCTTGAAATATATTGTGCTGTAAGGAACATTATGTACATTCTTTATACAATGTTTATAATTCTAAAATAATTGTTACATATATTAGCATATGCAATTATAAAAATAATATGGAATACTCTTTTAATTAAAACATAAAGAAAATTTCAATCTTCTTAAAAAATAAAATTTTCTATTTGAAAATATAATACTTATATGTTAAAAACAATTTTAATACATATTAATGTTAAATTCATTTGATATACTGTTACTGTAGAAATAGGTAATATCTATTATTATTAGACATGTGCAAATATTTTAGAAATTAAAAAAACATTATCATACTATGTCTTTACAGTTAAATGAATAATTAAATTGGTAAGTAATTTGTATTATTTTCAATGGAAATTTTAAATAATATATTTCTGAATCAATTGAAGAAATTACAATAAGCATTGACACTTGTTAGTATTATTCTAGAAAACATTTAAAATTACTAAAATTATATTTGCTGAAACATTAACAGTCTTTTGGAAAAATTATAATTATAATTATAGAGATTAATAGATTAACAAAATTACAACAGATATTAATGAAATGATAATCATACTGCGTAATTAGATTTGTGACGTTCATTGAATTCAGCTTTAGATTATTTAACAATATCTATTTTTGACTAATTTCCTGTTTATCTTATAATTATTACAAATATCATCTCTCTAAAAAATGAGAAATATATAAAAAAAATATACAATCAAAAAGCTTCATTATAATAAACTCTTTTTACGCACGTGTATACCATTTCAGTTTTTGTTATTACTTTAATTGTAAGTTATTACCATAAAAACTATATAATTCGATAAAAAAATCAAACTGATTTTACTCAATTATGCTCCTTAAATGAAATTAATTTCCTATATATTTTGGTATTTCAAACTACACATTTCATATATCATATCTCATACTACACGTGTCTAATATTAATAAATAATATAATACAAATAACTTTCACTATTATTTTACGTGTAACAATATTTTGCACTTATACTTTTACTGTTAATTATTAACAATTTTGAGGTGCATATTCATTTTTAAATGATCTGTTTGCTGTTATATACCTCAGCTCTATTTTAAGATCTTATAGTAAAAGATACGTATAACTTAATATGATAGTAAATGTATCTTACAAAATTATGAGAGGAACGCAAACAGCAAATATATTCAAACAAATATACAATCACATCACACTGACATTGTGAAGCTACTCAAATTACCTACATTATGAGCAATTATACGCATGATAATGAAAAAGTACAGCATATAAACTATCGAAATTAAGATAATTTACATCAATACTTATTTTACATAGATACTTATTTAACTAAACATGACCATTTATGATATTTATAAAAGATTTTTATACAGACTTATTCCAAATTGATAAATACATACAATTAATAAAATTTAAACCTTTTTCTTCCACTTGTACATATTAGTTTAGTACAGTCAAATACCCTATATGGATAAAGAGTATGGAATTGTAAAACAGAAAATTTTGCGATAGAAAATTTAACGACTAAATTTCACGAATGAAATATAAATTTTTGATACATACATTTAAAAGGATATCAAAAACGAAAATTTGTCATTTACTTTCTACCATTTTACAGGTTTACAAAGTTCCATAAAAATCGGGTATATCCGTCGTTAATGTTACTTCACAGACCGTATACATTTATTCGATCAAAAAAATAAGATGCTTTTGAAAATAGAATAATATAATAATTTCATCAAATATAAATTTTATAATGATAATTTTTTATCACTGTTTGTTGCAAAGTACATATTATGTACAATTTTGAGGTGTTTCTTGGTATTTGTTTGTTTAGTTAATATTTATAGTATTCTAATTTAGAAAAAAACTTGTAGTCTATTTTTTATGAAACAATCAGTGTTTATACCACGATGACAAAAAGAAGAAGCTCTTTTAACCATACTGTATAAGATTAAAAAGGGCGTCGACATTTTCTTTCTCAGATTCTTGTTGTACAACTTGTGCAACGTCTTGAGTTAACAGAACCTGTTCTATCAAAACAGTTTCTGTGTCAGGATGATCTGACACTATAATATTTTCCTCTTTAATTTCTTCTTGTTCGTTGTTCGACTTGATCACATTTTTTTTTCGCTTCGTTCTAGGTTTATCAGTATGTATCCTCATATGTCGTCGCAAATCATATTTCCCGACGAAACGAGCACTACAGATTTCACATCCGAATGGCTTTCCGCCGGTATGAGTCCACATATGACGTCTCAATGCAGCGCTAAAAGTAAATGCTATTCCACAAACATTACAAACGTATGGTTTTTCCCCTGTATGCAAAAGACTATGGTCTCTTAAAGTTGCCCTTTGATTGAATCGTTTTCCACAAACCTCGCATGTATAACTTCGCGGATTCGAATGAATTCTTACATGATTCAACAAATTCCCTTGTTGGGAGAACGATCGACCACATACCTCGCATTTGAATGGTTTTTCACCAGTATGGACACGCATATGTGTTTCTAACGTGCGATTATTTAAAAATCTTTTCCCGCAAACCTTACAGGGATATTTGGGCAAATGAAGACCTTGTGGGTCCAAGTGTGTAATTAAGTGCCGCTTATAATTACCTTTGTGATTAAATAATCGTGGACACTGACTACAAGCATAAGGTGCACCGCGTATGTGCGTTGTAATGTGAGTCTCTAATTCCGACTTAACTTTAAATCTGAGGCCGCATTTTGGACACCGGTGTCTTGGAAAGTCTGTGTGACATACCATATGCCTTTTCAGATATCTTTTCATGCTGTAAGCTTTATTGCATATAAAACACGAATAGGGGAATTGGCCTGTATGCGTTTTTACGTGCGTACGTAATTCTCTGTGACTTTCGCAGTCTTTCTCGCATACCACGCAAAAGAATGGTCCACTACTTGGCACGTGATTGTCTATAGTATGCAACAGAACACCGGTCAACTTATCGTAATTTTGCAAGCACAGCGTGCATTGATACTGTATCACATCGTCTTCGAGTTTGATCTCTTTTATTCTCGTTATTGTATCATTTAAGCTACCTAATATGTTATCTTTCGGATCAACGAAATAATCAGAGTCAGAGTCGTCGCTCTCTTCCAGCTGTTGATTCAGCTCCAGCCCAACTTTTTGTGTGTTTTTGCCGTTT
>NW_016917469.1:166670-179954 GCF_001483705.2 Eufriesea mexicana
GTTTTTCTTCCGGAATCATAGATTTCCAGGTCACCTCGTCGTTACTGATTTTATTATCATCTCTCGTCTCAGCAGTTTTCTCGTTGCACACGGCATTTAGAAATTCTTCGTTTTCCACTGACTCGTGTAAAAGTTCGCCATCACAGTCGGCTTCGACAATCTTTTTATCTTCTAATTTAATCACATTATGGCAAGAAAGCGTATTATCCACATCCTCTACGTGTTCTAAAGGAACATCCTCTGGTATGTACATTATCGTATAATCTAACTGCTGGGATTCCAAAATTTTAGAAATTTCATCAGGTATCTCACTCTTTAATCGTTTGTCTTGGTCAACTTCTGCCCCTGACAGCTTTGAGATAATAATACTCCTTAATTCAGACATGCTATCCTTATTGAAGTCGCCATTTTCTTCCACCAACTCAGTCACGTCTAGCTCCAACGGTGGCTCTTCTTTGTCGTTTACATTCATTCGTTCGGGTAAATATTCTTCTGGACTATCTATGCCATTCACAGGCCTAATATCTTCTTTGTCATCTAATAGTTTCACCTCTAATAGTTCGTCCGATTCTACTGAACAGTCTTGTTCAAAATCGTTGCCCATTGTCTCTTCCTGAAAGGCAATACCAACAAGTTGGGAGCGATGTTAATGCTTCCACATTACGTGCAATTACATGCTATGATGAAGTTAACGAAATTAAGAAAATGCAAGCATATAGCTGAGATTGGATCGATATAAGGAAGGTAACCTTTATGAGAGGATAATGTAATGAGGGCAATCAAGCAAAATAAAAATTGTTCTTCAGCCTTTGAACAGCGGATTCTTGAATATAAGCGTTGCGTATTATCATCATTTCGAAAGATTTATCTTGTCACTACTTATTATTTTTATACTTGAATGTACATCTTCCGGAATAATTTAATAACGATAGTGTTATATCTTTCATGATATGGCATCAAATGGGTCAAAATTATCTAATATCTCTATACAAAGACTTGTAGAATTATAAATGTTTCTAATAATAATAGTTAGCATAAGTATTTTTCACTTTAATGCACCAAATGATAAATTTACGAATGATTAAACAATTTATGCTTCATATGTAAATATCTACATTAAATATATTTTTCTAATATACCATATTTAATTTTCATTTCAAAAGCTCTTTTTATTTAATTAAGTTATAATTAGAGTAATCCAAACAACAAAACAGAATTCCTTTTTATTACACATTAATTATTATATGCAACAAGTTAATTCATTTGGAAGGATCAATATGTTTTATACATATTAATTTAAAAAAGGAAAGATAAAAATGAACTTGAGAAAATAATTAAGTAGAGTATAAAATTACAAAAGTTGAAGATGAGTTATTAATATTCGATATTTTTAATAATGAGTAGTGTAGTTATTAAATCTACTGAATTCCTTATTTGGTTATATTAAGCTTAATATTAATGTTAATCAATGAAATTAATCTTAGTGTACAGAATTATGAACAAAATATTGTTTTAATAATTACTTTTCAACTTCTTGACTTCTAAAACATTATTTTCAATAAGAATCATTTATTATTACTATTATTCATTCAATTTTGTATGACATATTATATTTATATTTAAATAAATATAGTATTAATGTTACTATCTCAAGAATGAAACATTATGAAATTTACATTTTCCTATGTTCTACAGTAAAAATCTGGGTAGAAAGAAAAAAAAAAAATTAATAAGTTAATGAATTTTAGGAGAGACAGGGTTAGGACTATTAAATTTATGATGTAACTAAAATGAAAGGAAGATACATATATAATAATTCACTCAATAATGCATAAATAAAATGAATATACAGTCATAAAAATATATAAATATTTTAAATCAGTCTTACTATCTTATTATTCTCATAATATAATATCAAAATATATACTAAAATGTCAACTCCTTCATTGATTTAAAATATTGACTTACAATGAGAACAAATTTCATCTTTTAAAAATGACAAATAATCAGTATAATTTTACATCAATCAAATCTTTTTACAGAAAATTATTAGAACAGAATAAGCAAAAAATAATTTAAATAATACAAAAAATTCTTTTTGGAGAATGTGAGTATAAGTAAAATTTTCCTTTTCTAAATGAAAAATATAAATAAGGAAGGAATAAGAAAAAAGGAAAACAATTGAATTATCAACATAATATCTTTGACTTACATAAAATGCTTTAATATAAATGTAAGCAATAAAAATTCATTTGTAAGTTAGTACATATATAATCTATAAAAAAGAGAAATCTTAAAATTATCTGTAAATTTTTTCATAAATTAAATATATTTAATATCAATAGAAATAATGTGAAAATTTTAGATTTGGTTATATTATAAATCTATGTAAGCTTAGTACATTCACTAGTCATATCTATATTATACAAAAAAGAGAAAAAACAAAATTATATACTATACAGAAAGTAAAATTAATTTAAAGTTAATTCAGTAATATTAATGACCAATATCGGAGTTAAAGAAATATCACATATATAATTTTAGATGTCTTTTAACAGATTAAAGGAAAAATATAAAGAAAATTATTTCAGTTCATATATTAGTTTTTCTAAATAAAATGATAAAAAGAAAAACATTTTACGACAAACTAAATCTAAACTACGTAGTTATAAAATCTAGCTATCTTACCTTTATGGTATAACGAATTTGTGTTTCAAACATTTTTCGAAGTTTCTTTTCTGTAGCTTGAACTTGCAACTTGAAATCGTAAAATGCATCTGTACGATAAGCACATTTTGCACAAAGCATATTTGGTAATCCATCAAATCTATCAATCTATTCAAAAAATTAAACTACATAAGTTAATTGACAAATACATAAACTTACATAAAGATACAGTTAATATAGAAGAAAATCTGTTTAAAATTTAATATATATTTGTTGAATTAATTTAAATGTTAATAGTAAGTAAAATTAATTTACGGTTTAAAATTATGGATATATTTACATAATAATATAATACAACAAATAATAATGGTATGTAATACGATTATAAATATTTCTTTTAATACATTAGGTATGTATAAAATAATACTACAATACTTCATATTATAAATAAATTAATCTTTTTACTTGTGAATAAAAGCTAATAAAATATAAATCTAAAGAAAACAAAAGTATGAAATATAATTTTTATTTATAATTAAACTATAATTGCCGAAAAGCTTATTCCTTAAACTTTTGATTACAATGAAATAAACATTATGCAATTTTATTTGAATATGAATTTCATTTTTTTTTCATTTAAACATATCTACATTCTTATTACTGCAGAATAAATAGCAATTACATCTAGCAAATGAATTTTTGATGACATCATTTTGAGGTTATATTATAAAATTGCAAATTTACACGTGATTAACTGTAATGAAAAAATTATTAACTAATTAATAAATTAATGAAGAGCAAAATAGATGATATTTTATTACTAACCTGTATTGATGCAAGTTCCGCAAGCTTATCGGGTAAATTTTTTTTACTAATCGTGTCGTCATCGTACATAGGAAGAAGAACGCCGTCAACTTTCATGCACGCTCGACACATGTCGGCACAACTAATTTCCCAACTCATTATTATCTTGAATATTCTAACTCGTGTAAAATAAGATTTGCACGGCGTTCTTGGTCACTTGGAAATAAATGCATTTCACATTTCGCGGTCAGCGCCTTGTTTCCTATGGAACATTGCCGTCAACATAAAGTTCAGTCATTAACTGTAGATAGAGCTTACAATCCACACGTGTGTGGATTGGTGCAGCTGCACAATGCTGAAGCGACATCTGATGAACATTATTGTAAGCAAAATCATATTAGAAGTATGAAAACGGATAATGAATATTGATAATTTTCATTCTATTATAATGGTATTAAAGTAAAATATAAATTTGAAAAAGGACTTCATATAAAAATATAAAAATTAAAAACTATTTTTACACGTACATATGTATATGCAGCCAGTGTAGAGAAATAACCTAAATTTTGGATTTGAAAAATGTACACTATTTAAAAGTACGTAATCCAACATTTTTATTTAAAATAATGACATTTTAATAGAATTACATTTGAACAAATGAAATGAATTTTATTGTTAGGAAATAATTCATACATATGTTAGAATATCCAAAAGTGAAATCTGTTAGTAGTATGGAAGAATGAAATCCAAACTTTTGAATTCTTATTCATATACTGTACCTACGAATTATTGCAAGTATAAATATAATCTTATATTTTCAATTATTTTTAAACTTTTAATCTCAAATGTAAACAGAAAGTATTATTAAATATGAAGAAGTTAAATAACAATAGAACATGTAAATTCTATAATATACGTTATATATAAACAATATACTTTAACTATAAGCAATTTTATATAAACAATATACGTTAACTATATAAGCAATAATAATAAAATATATGAAAAATTACACAAGAAACTTAATATTTATTAATTACTCAATTACTATACTACTGGAGACAGTGAAGAGTTTATGTAGCACACATTTAGCTCTTATGATTACGATTCTATATGTAGGTTCTGATGTAACGTTCTCTGTGCTCTAAACATCCGAAGTTACATAAACACCAAATATCAATATTATGTTATCGAATATTTTGTTAGCATTTTAAGTGCAATTTGGAAATAATTTACACCATCGACAGTGCATGCATTGAAAGTAAAAATATATATGGTTCAGCGAGTTTAGTACTAGGACAAATATACAACTCTAAAAAGATTAATATAGCGGAATACATACTACGATAATTTTAGTATTAAAACGAAATTGTGTATGCACATGCGCATTACCATTTAAATAATAAGCAGAGCAATGTATACATTCGCATAAACAATATTATTAATTAAAAGTAATGTAAAATTGTCTTCAACAGTACGGATTGCAATGTATTTCGCGAAATATAATCTTTCACAGATCCTCTTGATTTATGCAAAATAGAGTTGGCCTGGTCAGGTTAAAAGCTACTTATCACGACATTTCGAGAATCGAGGCTATTAGATGCCCGGGGGTTACAAGTGACAAGGTGTTCTTGAGTCACGTAGATAGCAACATAAATAGTTAAGGTCACTAGTGTACGAGGCATCATTCAAAATAAGGATGTTTTCCATGAACTTGCTTCAGAAAGGTAAAATATTTCTGGCAACACAGATGTACATGCTTTATATATGTAAAATGTAAAAAACTGAAAGTAAATAAATACTAAAATTAGTTAACTATTATTAGTTTGATTTACAATCTTTTATGAAAACATTCGAATAATTTGTTTCTGATGTTTTTGACAAATGAAATATGATCCATTCGAATTTCGAAAACAATATTGCAGTGAAGTAATATATATAATATATAAAATATGAAGTAATATATACATGACCATACTGCTCATGGGAATGTGTAGGTATAAAAAAAATTTAATAAAAATGAAACTTTTTATTATAACGTAATAAATTTAATAACAATAAAATTTAATAAAATTTGTAGGTTATGGACGCTTTACATTCGATGGGCCTGTTCCACTCGCAGTTTAATAAAACTCTAAAGATCGATATCGATTAATTAAATTTTAAATAACGTAACAATGCGCGGAATATCGAAATGAAATAATTCCACGTGTTAATTTATACATGATTCCTTATTTATTATTTTACAAAATATCGGTGACTTTATGGCAGAAAATTTTGGAATCGCCATCTTTTAACACCGAAAAAATCGCAGAGAACGAAAGATTAAATGCAAAAAGTGGTTGGAAATTTGCAAAAGTATTTGAACAGGTAAAAATACAGGACATAAGCATTGGAATTAAAGGCAAAGGCTGGTTTAATTAAATACTCGTACAAACTAACACGGAAATAATTTACACGTGGAACATTTTTGTCATTTTTGCGGAAGGTACGTTCGCATTCAGTGTCCTAGGAATTCTTCCGTATTCGTTAATTTTATCCACGTATTTTCAACCGTTGTATGTTACTTCAGGTGCAGTATTATTTCGGAAACTCGAGTCCAACGTGCTTATTTCACTCGCTGAATATTCGAGATGCAAATGTTCACGGATAGCTAGTAAGCAATATATTGATACAACGTGAAAGCAGAATAATGCAAAAATAAGCGCACAGAATAATGTATATGTGACTTTTAAGTCGTGTGAATAATTATTTTATCGCTTCTCTATAAATTCTCTTCCTTTGTTGCTGCATATTAATTACATTATTCTCGCAGTGATCCACATTTGTAACGGTTACTAATTCGAAAAAGTAGTCCATGTGAAGACGCGTTTAAATTATTTTCTTAAAAGAAATTTTATTATATCATAAACGAAAATGTATAATACATTCCTCGTCGATTTACAGCACCGTTTGCCACTATAAACGAACACATGCATCTGCATGTGAACTTTTTATTGCAACATACACGATGCCATCGAGGGAAGCAATATTTTCACAAATTATTAACAAATGGTGAAGAATATTGGTCGCGGTTTTAATTTGGTAGATACGAATTGTAATTGCTTTGGATCAGGGAGAGTCTTTTATCATTTCATACGTATGTTGTTTCAGGTGCAATATTATTTTGGAAATTTATATACAAGACTCTTCTACTTCGATTGTAATATTCGAAATTCTAGTTGTTAGAATGGTAGAAAAATTATAAGAATTAAACTTGAGATTGGTGTATAATTGAAGAAAATTATTGAAAAATCTTTTTTATTATTAAAGATATAATATCTTTCATCTTTCTTTTTTTTCATTTTTATATACTGTTTATTATTATTTTCTATTATATTTATGTATTATCAAATATTTGGTATAAGGTTATATCCTTTATATTACGTTTAAGGAGCAAAGTCTTTAAGCAGTCTGAATGTAATTCTGAATTTGTTACTTTCCAACGTTAATCATAATTTAGGACTAAAATTTAAGTAAATTGCAAGCTTTTATTAAATCCATTACATTTCTTGCAAAATTTTATAAATTATTGTGAAATTTTTGTTAATGGGTATAAAATTTGATAAATGGATTAATTGTTTTTTGAGGGAACTGAATATTATAAAATTGTATTATTTTAAGAGGTTTCTTCTTTGTAGAGATATTTATTGCAAAATTTTTTGCAATATGTCAAAGAAAGAAAATATATAACTAATACATAACTAATATACAGAAAGTATATAACATTATATTATATTATTGTATAACATATATAGAAAATATAAATATTTAATTGTTTATTTATTTCAAATATATGCTGCATACCACAAACGTATTTTTTTAATTGAAACATTAATCACTGAAACAACCCATTTTAAACAAAAAATTTTTATTGAAAAACAGATAAATGTTATATACAATTATATATACTTATTTCTATATTTTTAATCATTAATTTAGAAAATTTGAAAGAATGAAAATATAAAATTATTTTACACGCGTTAGTAACTAAATTATTTTTAATATACATGCTTTTATAGGAGCCAAATTACTATCTTTTGTTAGCCTTCATATTAATCAGAGTTTTAATAACACAGTCGAAAATAAAATATTAAAATATATATAAATATTTATAAGCTTTATCGAGCTTTGATAATCTAGAAAAGACCGACAATAAGGAATGACTGTTGGTATATCTCAAGTACCTACTTCCAACGAACGATACGTATGTTGAAGCGCATACCTCTATCTAGATTGTAGATAGAGAAGTGTCCTTAATGACGTCTGATGTTGCATCGAATTGGCTCTTAAAGCCCGATTAAATCACTGACAAAAACGTTTGTTCGTCACAACTTTGACAATTCACGAATAACTTTCTGCTGAGGCAAATGTCGTTAGTGAACTAAGTAAAACTACTGATGCTTTTTTCAAATGCAGCTCGTCTTGCGTGGCAAATACAACGCGAGGAAAAATCAATTTCCTTAGTTGGCAGTTCCAACCAAGAAGGGGCCAGAATTTCAAATGGGATTCAAATTTAAGAGAGAACAACTTTTTTTATTCCACTTTAAAAATCGACATAAGATGTATTAATAACATAATTCTAATAATTCTTCACCTAATATTTATTATATATTTATATATTATATTTAATATATTTTTCTGTTATTCAAATGAGGTAAAATGTACATATAGGATGATGATTGATACTCACGTAATTATTTTATTTTTATTTTTCCTTGTTTTAACAATCTTGTGTATTAAAAATTAATCGAAATAATAAAATGTAATATAAGATGTATGTAATAATAATAATATGTAATAATAATATAAGATGTATTAATAACATGATACTGATAATTGTTCATCTAATATTTATTATATATTTATATATTATATTTATTATATCTTTCTAATGGTCTTATATATATAATATATATAATGATATAATGATAAATATATGTAATTATAATGATAATAATGATAATAATATGATATGATAATATGATGATACAATGATAATAATGATCTTATATATTCTAATATATCTTAAAATGTAAATATAGGATGATGATTGAAACGCATATAATTATTTTATTTTTATTTTTCACTGTCTGAATAATCTTGTGTATTAAAAATTAATCGAAATAATAAAAGTATTATATAACTTGTGATAAACTTTAATTGAATTTAATGAAATATTTATTCTTATCGAGAATGTTTGATAATAAAAATAATGAACGTTGCAAATAATTGGTGAGAAATTGTTTGATTAAGTTTCTAAAAAGTTTTCATTTGATTTAATTTATATTTTATACATTTTTTCGCAATATTTATTATGTGCATAAAACAAAATTGTAATTATTCAAAAATTATTTGTAAATTGAAAAATAAAATGTAACGCAATCTGTAATCGTTGATATTTATATCTAATACGTGGATTTACTAAATTATGATACTACTCGAAACATATAAATGATTATATTTTAATTTCTTTATACATTTACTTTTTAAATTTGTTTCATTAAATTTCATGTATTTTGTGAAAGTGCTTCTTACGCTTAATTAAATGATAAGTATTATTAATATTAATTCAAAACTTATAATAACAATTTTATGTCGATTTTCTATTATATTAATTATTAAGTTAATACTTCTATATCATTATACGAACTTTCGATATTTGTTTTCTACTTTTTAAGAAAAGAATAGTATGTATACTATTATTTAATTATGAATTATAATATTACACTATGCCAAGAAAAAATTTGTCAAAATATGTTTCGGGACCATGTAAATATCAATTCTGTTATCAAAAAGAGATGTGACTGCGTATATTGAATTGGAACTGAATATTTTAATAAAATTTTATTTATTTCAACTAAAAATTTAATAACGAATATTTTAATATCGCACGAAGAACATACGTTACACAGAGATTTCAAAAACTGAATAATTTAACAATACAAATTTTTATTCAGAAATTAAATATGTGATATACCTACTATAGATATATTAGATGGAAATATTAAACTACAGATAATTTTATAGAACATTTTTGGTCCTTTAGAGTATGTAAATATTTCGCAATTTTTTAAGTGAATGATAATAAATTAAAAATTAAGTAAATTCTCGCAAAATTTTTTAAAGGTATTCGTCTGCTAATTTTGAAAATTAAAGTGAATTATAGAACGAAATTAAACTTATTCCGAGTGACTTGTAATTACCGATAAAAGGAAGCGAAACGCTTGTTCTTTATAATTATGACTATTTGAAAGACTAACTTTTAACAGTTGAAAGAATCATGCTCCAGGTAATTATGAAGTGCCTATAAATCATCGCAAGCTATTCATTACAATTAGTAAATTGTTTAACAGATTTTGTATAAATAAAGATATAATATATAGTTTCAAAAATGTTATATTTTACATTTATTTCTCAAAATTTTTACGAGTACAAAAAAACATATATTTTTAATTTTATATTTGTATTGTGAATTCAGGAAAATTCGACAAGCAAGGCATATGCAAAATCATAAATCTTATTTTTAACGTAATCGTAGATAGAAATTACACTCTTTGACTTTTATTTATGTAACTTTGTTATTTACAATTATCATTTATTGCATAATTTTCTTACATAAGTGCAAAAATCGAACAAAACTCTACAAAACGAAACATCCAAATTTATTTTAAATATAAAAAGTCAAATATCAATTGAGCTCCTTGTTAATATTAAAATTAAACATTTTTTAAATAAATAAATTTTAATGAAAATTTAATCAATGAATATTAAAATTACAATAAATTAAAGTATATATCAATTTGATTTGTGAACGATTCCTATAACTCAGGGACTTATAGTACGATACGTTTCTTTTCTGCAAAACAATGATAAGATAAAGATACATTATTGACCATCGAGTTCAAATAAACATGACGATTAAATAAAATGGATTGTCATTTTATTAATAAAATATCGAACAGGAGGAAGTATTATTTCTCACTTAAAGTATAATACTTAGCCCAAAACTATAAAAAAAATTACAATTTTATAAATCACTATTTTTATAATTAAAGCTAAAAATGAATACATGTAAAAATAAATCATGCAAAATCAAAGTGTAAGTAGATAAAGTACATTTTCAACGTGTTTAACATCCCTATTACAGAAAATAATCGTTTTTAATTATTTTTCTTAGTTATATAGAATTATCTAGAGATTCCGCTATCAAAATAATTTTCATTTCGCAAAAATTGTTTATTCGTAATGACGTTTATGTCACTTGACGTAAGATATCACTTGAATGAAATATAATAATCTGTTTACTCGTAAATTTGCCATTACAGCAAGTATATATGTGTTTTCTCTTCTGTGAATGATTCTGTGTTTAATTTTTCTCTGCCTTTATCTGAATATACTTTCTTTCTTTTGTACGAAAATATATTTTCGTGCATTAGAAGATGAAAAATCGGCAGTAGTTAATCCATTGAACATCATAAGATTCAAGGGAAGAAGAACATTACTCGGTGAAAGGATCCGTAGAGTTGATCATCAATCTTTTTCACAATCGCGAACACTTACAGCATTCTTCTACTATAGAGTGAACGTTCATATCATTTTACACTTTGTTGAAAAATAGTATTTAATAATCGTTCATTCTCCGGTTTATTCAAAATTCATATTAATAGTAATTATATTAAAAACACATGACTTGATTGGACAACAAAGCTTCTAATCTCATTTTACACGTTTGATATTCTTATTACGAAGAAGGTATATGCAAGTGAATTATTTAAGTCTGTCATCTGAAATTCCTTATGAGACATTTGTTAAATAAAAAATTGGTTCGAGTAAAAATTGTTCAGTATCAAATGAAGCATTATTGAAGTATTAATGTAATAACTATATTAATAATTATTTATCATTCTCCGGTTTATTGAAAATTTATATTAATAATAATTATGTTAAAAACACATGACTTGATTGGACAACAAAGCTTCTAATCTTATTTTACACGTTTGATATTCTTATTACGAAGAAGGTATATGCAACGTGAATTATTTAAGTCTGTCATCTGAAATTCCTTATGAGACATTTGTTAAATAAAAAATTGGTTCGAGTAAAAATTGTTCAGTATCAAATGAAGCATTATTGAAGTATTAATGTAATAACTATATTAATAATTATTTATCATTCTCCGGTTTATTGAAAATTTATATTAATAATAATTATGTTAAAAACACATGACTTGATTGGACAACAAAGCTTCTAATCTTATTTTACACGTTTGATATTCTTATTACGAAGAAGGTATATGCAACGTGAATTATTTAAGTCTGTCATCTGAAATTCCTTATGAGACATTTGTTAAATAAAAAATTGTTTCGAGTAAAAATTTTTTAGTATCAAACGAAGCATTATTGGAGTATTAATGTAATAATTAGTTTTCTCTTATTTCGATTTCTTAGGGGAATATGAAGGATTTGAATTGTTAATTCTTAATTGTAATGTATAATATATGTTTATGCAATTAGAAAGAATATTGAACATAGAACACAATAATTACGAAAATATTTTTTGATCGTTTAATATTCTTTCTATTTTCAAAATTTGTGCGCAAATATTACATATTACCGTCAAAATTTTAAGATAATTTTCAAATTGCGATAAAAAGATAGGATAGCAGAAGCTAGATATTATATTGTGTGTCTCCTTTAATATCAAATACCAAACTTTTGTTTGGAATATTGTTTGCATAAGATAGACAGTTTATAAATAATTTCAGATATGCAGAATTAAATGATTTACCATGTATACATTTTCATATATCTACTACCTAATCAGTTGCTAAAGGTGTACAAATATATCTTTATAACATAGAATCATCTTTATTTACATCTAGATACATTATGATGTAATTAATTATACTTAAATCATCATGTTACGACTGAATGAGAGAGAAAACATTTCTGGAAAGAGTTATTTTAGAATTTAATATTTAGAATTTTAGAAGAGATATTTTATTATTTAGATATTTTAATTTAAATATACTCTGTGTGTTAGTCGTTAAGAAGGTCTTAGATATTATTGTCCATTCACACATACTGTATCCACACATACAGCAAATAAAGTACAATATGATGTTAATAATTTTTCAAAAATCTTAAATATTACAAAGAAAGAAGGAAACAAAATTTTCTTTAAATTATCACACACGTTCTTGCATTTATTTTGAAAGGAATTTTCATAGAAACTAAAAATAAATATTTCACATTTGTTCACAGGGAGTAATAAAATTTGAAATAATCGAATCCGATGAGACATGTCAAGTAAAATATGTTAAAAATATATGTTGAACTCGGCATAGAAAATATTTCAAAATTCCAATTTTATTTCAAGCGTGATGGTAAGTTTGGAAAAAATTTACATGCCATAAAAATTACGCAATTATTAATTCACAAATTTATTTGTAGTATTTTTAGTGTTTGTATTATCTTTTTCTAGTCACGAATCTTATTTTTCATGCTAGAATTAATGAGAAATAAATTTGTATATGAATTAATTATTACATATCGATCATTATTAATTAATTATCGATATGAATAAATTAACAGTTATTATGTATCATGTAACGTTACAAGATATTGGAATCTAAATAATTAAATCCAATTCGTCGATCTAAATAATTAAAATACAAGATGTCAGAATGTAAATAATTAAATGGACAGAATAATTTACTGCAGAAACGATTTACACATACTAGCTGGAAAGAGGGTTTATGCGAATGAGCAG
>NW_016917469.1:180032-196325 GCF_001483705.2 Eufriesea mexicana
AGAGTTTAGAGATGGCAAGTAACTTAACGTCATATTGCCTGAGAAAATAGGGACATTGTTCCTAAAGCTCTGGTCACAGAATAGAGAAGGGAGTGTCTACTACTGAGATGACTGTAAGGGACAGCACTTACCATGAAACCACGGAATGGAACGATTGCGTTAGTAAATTATCCACCCTTTCCATAGTAAGCTATTATTCACATTGTCCAACACATATGTTATAAATAATTAAATTTTTCAATCGTATCAAGAATATTTTTCAGTTCTTCATTTTATTTAAGAATTTTCTTCATAATAATTAGGGAAACCTTATTAATTAAATCATGCACATCCATTTGTATTAAATTAATTCTGTCGTTATCGAACTTTATTAAATTAACTGCGAATCATATGCTAAAATAAAAATTATTTGTTTATATAATTTTATAGAATTATTATGCAGACATACTTTTTGATTACCTCTCATGATATTTCAATTTTTATGTCAATCATGTCATGTAATTGTGTAATGTTTAATGCAGCATGATTTAATAACAATTATATGAAATTATTTATTTGTATTGTTCAAAATTCATTAGACAATTGTATTCTTAAAGAAAGTATCAGAACATTGAGTTAAAAATTAAAAATGTACATGATTAAACACTATATTTAATAAAAAGATACGTTAAAAGAAACATCATCATTATTATAATAATATATTTACATCTATATACAATTTTCATATTTTTATACTGATTTTGTTAATATTAAATTACAGTACAATTAATGTATAATATTTGTTAATTGATTTAAAAAAGAAAGTATTTTAATAATAAATTCAAATCTTCAAACACTAGTAAAAATCCACTAGTTTAAAGTATTTTCTTTTTGCAGTTTCTGAAACCATATAGAAATTTTTGACAAAATTAATATTGAATTTCATTTGAACAGAAACATTTGAACACAGCTTTTATGGTTAATACATTTAGTCCCTCATAGGTTAGCAGCTGAAGCGTTAAATGAACAGGAAAAGACTATAATTAACAAAACAAAAAAAATCAAGTATGGTAAATTTGAATTCCCAGAAATTATTAAAAACTAAATGTATACGATATTATAAAATACAATAGGATTAATAAATCGAGTAGAAACATGATAAATTCTAACTAAAAGAAATTCCTAAATATCAAATGAACTTAAAAATCACGTTTATTCTTCGTGTAATACCGCACGATAAGGTTAAAAAGGAAGCTATATTTCAATTGCGCACGCACCAGCAGATCTTACGTCTTTAATCATACATTTATCTCGAATATCTTCACTCGAATGCTCGCATTTGAACCCTTGTACAGAAGTGCATTCGGAGTAGACGTTAAAGGGCGCAGCGGTTATCGATTCCGGTATGTTTGATTCATCGATGATAGACGCTGACAAACTCGTTCAGGGGTACACGCTGTACGGAGTGGACGGTTGAAATTTCTACAATAACATTGGGCGCAACGCTAGGGACCGTGTGTGTGGGATATCGACGGGCGGCCAGTGGGAACACTGTCCACGATCGAGTATCTAAGGAAAATACGGGAAAACATCGGTCGAGTAAGAAAGGTTATCGAGAGCTGTTTTCGTGGCTCATCCCGCGATGAAAAGTCGATCGGTCGAGAGAAGAGGATCAACACCTCTTTTCGAAACGTACCGGCCCATCCCTAGGCGGCGAAGCTCGATCAGCGCCTGCGCCTCAGTGCCAGCTATAAGAATCTGACCGGCGCTCGTAGGAACTTCAGTCCACCCCGTGGTGCCGGTGTCGTGTCCCTCGTTTCGCTCAATTTTCCTACACGGAGCCCTTTCGCGGACGACGTTGTCGCTATGTTGCCTTTCGCCTACCAGTGACAAAGAACGAACGTCAAGGCGAGCGAGAGAAAGAGTAGAGGAAGAGGGAGAGAGAGTGAGACAGAGCGAGTGAGCGTGCGAAAGAGTAAGAGAAAGGAAGGGAACGTGTTCACACTGCCTCGCGCGCGCGGTACAGCGAGAAGGACGACAGGAAAGAGAGTGGAGTGGAAGTGCAGAAATCGGAGAAAAAGAGAAAGAAAGATAGAGCGAGAAAGAGATAGCGCGCGACTGAGAAAAAGAGCAGCTTTTCCTCCCTTCTCCAGCTCTCTGGAGCGATAGACAGGACAGCGTCGTCAACGTCAGCAGCGACGTCGGCATCCTGGACGATCAGCGTACGTTCACACCGAAAGAAACGTCCATATTTTCTAGTAGTTGCTTGTTATTTTCTTCTTTTCGCCTTTAGTGAGTGTGACCATGGTTCCTGCGCTTCGCCAAAAATAGTATATTTCCTAAAGGAATTTCTGCCTAAACGCGCGACACATTTGTCGCCGCGATGGAAAATAGTAAATGCAACACCGCGTATTAATCGTCGCTTCTACCGTATCCCCCAAGTTTCGACGGAGACAGAGAGGGGCAGAGCCTGAAAGGGAGACAGACTGAGGAAGTTTCCTACTTTTTATTCCCAACGTTCGACTAACGAAACTGGACAAATCCGTGACCGTAGTTGCTTTGTATTCATACGGTCGAAGTGCACGTCAGCCCGTGTTGGCAGGCTTCCTGCGTTTTCATTTTCCTTTCAATCGAGTTTTACAATATCGTGCTGTGAGATTAGTCTCCATTCGTCGTTATCGAAAAAATTCCTGTAACTTAATCAATCGAAGCTCGATCGAGTGTTCCCTGTGCCCGTTGAAAATGTTTCAATTCGCGAAGCAGACTTTCGTTTTAAGAATCTCTCGCTGGAACTTTTCGCGTAACTAATTAATCCCGGAAGTACGGTTTTCAGCGTCGTTTATCTTTTTTCCACAGATTTCGAATTTTAACGCGTTTTCACGAACGCGATGGCGAATGTTCACTTACAACTTGGTTCTTCGATAACATTTGCGATACGGAACAACGTTTACCGTTAAGTTTGTTACTTCTCCGTCGACAAAGATTTTTCTTTTAACGAGAAATGTAAAGTAACTCGATTATTTCTGTCGAACGATAACTTAATATTTCTCCGTGGCAGGGAAGCATCGTATATTCGAAAAATCAGTAGAGATACTTGAAAATGCAAGAAACGATATATCGATGCAAATTAATTCGGTATTTTGGAAAAAATTTAGAAATATTTGTAGAAATATTTCGATTTACTATTTTCCATTGTACACGATGATGAACGAAAATAGGATGTCAAAAGTAGTATTTAAAGTGGATATTAGACTATCTAGTAGTTTGAATGACTATCTTTATTTTTAAATGCAATGATTTTAATAAAATATGATTTCAAGTACGTTAATAATTTTATTGCAGCTTCGTTTTCTCTTGTTCTTATCTTTAGCTTAAATTTTCATGTATGTATTTTCTTTCTCATGTATATTTCTAGCAATGAACAATTTACTGACCAGAATGGCGAAAATTTAATTGCGAAAGGAAAATAAGATGAATTTTAAATAATCTCGATATCTTAATGCTGCATTAAATATAAAGAGATGTTAAATCAATCGAAGTTTAATGAAATAAGTGATCGATATTTAATTGATAATATATATGCTTGACGATCTAAGCAAGTTTCCTACGATATCGACTTCCGCCTGATTTGGATTCGTTCAAGTGGGCGATATTTGCATTTTAGTAAAACGATGCGATATATTCGCTTCGTCTATTAAAGGCGGTTATAAAATCCAAGAAATTCGTAAGTAAAATTACCCGTTAAATGAAGTAATAAAATTCCAATTATTCGTAGAGAAATTAAATGGAGAAAATTAATTAGTCGATAATTTCTTACACGCGTTAACTTATATTATATATGATAAATATGAGAGGAACATTAGTTTATATAATTTCGAAAAAGAGGATACATTAAGAATAATGTGAAATTAAGTTTCACTCGGTAATAATCACGATATCATAAACAAGATGCGTTCAACTTCTACTAATTGTCATTCTCGCGATAGAAACTGGGTCGATCGAGTTATTAAATAGTATAATATTAATTTTATCAAGATAACTTCTTTGAACAATTTTATTTATCACTTGATAATTTGATTATGTTTTATTAAAGATAATTTTATATTATTTAGTGTTAATTAAACAATATATTTAATTATAGTATTAACCTTCGTTAATAATTATTTGACGTTCATTTATTAATTAGTTTTCCGAGTAGCATTTATCGAATAATAACAATAAAATATATAATTGTCGACACGCTTATACTTTCACGAAAGTTTATTTACGTTAGTACATTTCCTCTGAGAATTTGTACTTCGCGAAGTACACAGTTTTATTAGCGGTATTTTGATTCTATGGTACACAACACTGATCAAACAAAGTTTCGTTTCTCACTGTTTGCAACCACGAGTCACGTAATTGTTTTCTGAACGCAGTTCGACAGGTTATACCGACTGTTTTGAAATCACAATATAACACTAGTTCGTATTCTCGCCTAATCAATTGTAAATTTTGTAACAGTTTGCAATTGAAATTCGATTATATACCACATGAACTTTAACTTAAGTGAACGATCCCAAGTTTCGAACTATCGATTCTAGCAGGTTCATCTAGAACTTTAGGAATAAAGGCTGAGCGCCGACTAATATGCCGAATATTAATGTTGCGCGATCGTAAAATTTTCTGACAGTCACTTAAGATGGCACTGAAAGCGCACAGTCGCGTTTGACTAAGCATTTCCCCTAGGGCTATTATTCGAAAATAATTCCTTTCACACCGCTGGATGTCGCTGCTAAAGTTTTAACCTATGGCAAATACCTTCAGACGTATCAACTTTCCAAACTCTTTCCTCTGTTTTATCCGATTAATGCTCACGGTCTTTCAGAGGTGTGATGCGATTATAAGACCGCTTTAAACGTGTAAAACCGCGTGTGATGCGTAAAAAGCGAATTTAAACGCGTAAACTTAAATTCTGTGGGACAAAGTAACACGACGGGAAAATGCAATCAACTTTATGTGCTTATGTCTAACTATTTTATCTACAATTCAATCTTTAATACCGACGGTGGTTTAGAAACAGACGACATACCGTTCAAAGTTTTATCAAGGGAAAAAGCATATACGTGTGAGTACATGTATCCAAATGTCCACGTGCTTTGAAGAGACAATATGTAGTTGTGGTAATATTCGTTTTCACTAATATTTTACCATCGAACGCTAATTTATCAAATTTAAAAGTTCGAAAGATTAGGTTTTGTTTATCAAATTAGGTTATGTTTGAGCCAGATGACATCTATTAGAACGTTGTGATATTATAATATGCATATAATCTGCGACATTAAGTAACCAACGGAATGATCATATAATTTACATTTATTAATCAAAATGATGGATTATCGTTCCAATTTCAGGTAACTGTTACCGCATTTGATCAATTTATCAATAGTGTGACTAACGTCGGTGCAAAGTTCAGCCAATATTTACCCTACGTACATGTACATAGATTTACCTGAGATACGCGTTTGTGTGTATACGTACGAAACTGAGCAGAAAGCAGCTAAACATTATCCTACAGCAAAACATTATCGAAGTGAAAAGTTGGAATATGCGTCTATATAGTACATTGTGGTGCAGTTTTAGAGCTTGGTCTTGTGTTCGAGAATTTTTACCTTAACTCAGGTTAACATTTCTATTGTTAATAATTAATTAGCTTTTAGAAAATTTTTAGACGTCATTAAAGTTCGTTACGTGACATTTATTACATAATATTTCACTTGTATTTAATATATTTTTCGATAATATATTGTTAATCGTGGATATTATATTTAAATGAATATACTAAATGTTTATTGAACAATATTATAGCAAACGGTAAAAATTATCGATGAGATATATCTAACTGTGTTTATTCTTTTTCCCTCAGTGAATTCTGAATTGCAACTGACCTATCCAACTACTCTCTTATTTGTTTTCTTTTCTTTCATACATTATATAAATATGCACAGTCTATACCGCATTTCATTCGTTATACGCATACTCGTTGCACTCGTTCTTTCTTACAGACACCATTTATTTTTTAGTCAATATATATATATTAAAATCTATGTCACCATTGCCACATATATCACGTAAATCATGGAAATAATATAAAGGAAATATATGGACCGTTTATTTTGAAAATGGTGCAAGTCCATTTTCTCTTGTTTCGAGAAAATTAAGGGTTGGCATATTTGTCAATTAAAAAATATAGGTCAATTATGTAAGGTCTGGCAATGTTTCTACTGATTTATCAATATGTAATTTGATTATATATATATTTCTTTTGGGTCAATTTAACTAAAATAATGTATATTTTCAGATTGCAAATGGACTTACACCACTTTCATGATTAGCCAATTGTAAAAATTATTTAATTTCAATTTTGGAAAGTTATATATCCAATTTTGTTTATAAATAATACCAAGAAATAAAATAGTAGTATTTTTTATTTTCAACGTTAATTATATTTATATATTGTTAAACTTAACATAAAATATTGGTATTATTTATTTATGCTTTTCATGAAATATTCATGATGCACAGGAGGTATATAAGGTAATAACTGCTTCATATCCTTATATTCTTCGTATGAAATAAGCCTGGCATTGTGATACAAAGGCGTCAGGGCAATTTTTTCAAATTTTGGCGGTTTTCCCTGACACCTAGGTGATAAATCTAAATTCTTAAATTCTATGTTCTCCATTGATGTTCTCAATTGGTTATAAAATAATATTAATTTACTATTACTTCTAACCTATATCATTATCTGATGTTAATATGAAGTTAATCATTTTTGGAAGAAAATAAAATGAGTAACCAAAAATAATTTCAACACGTGAAATAAACAAATGTATCTACCAGTGGTCATTGACTCCATTACCAAGCTATGGAAATGGGACTTACACCATTTTCATAATCAATGGTTAAGCAATTTCTTTTATCAGCCAATTTTAAATTGAACAGAGCATTGGCATTTTTTAAGATATTAAATACTAACTAGTTCTAAATAAGAAGTTTACATTAAATTAAGCATAAATTACGTGATATCTCATTCTTTTTTTAAATGGACTTACTTATATTTAAGTAATATTTATATTTTACTTATATTATTTATTCTCAATAATTACAAAAATTCAATGTAAAAGGTATATGGTGGACAATAAAAATGCAATTTTTGCATTTGCAATTTCTTAAAGCAACATAAAGGTTACCTAAATAAGAATCACGTGGCTACCATGTTAAAAATATAATTTCCTATCGACGAATAAGTAACCAATGACGACTAAGATTATTAAAATTATTTTAAAAAATTTCCTACAAATTTTTTTTAAATAATTGTACTAAGTCCTTATTAATGAAACATTTTATATCTCGGAAAAGATATTACAAATACTTAAATAAGTTAAACTACTACTGACTTCGATGCATGTTATCTTTGATGTGTTTTTATTTGTTTAGCGTTTCGGCAGATCTGTGTGGAAGTTATCTCTTAAAGCTCTCCTACAGGCAAAAGCTTTAAATCGTTGAATCGGATATACGACCCCGCATTCGATTGCCCGTTTTTGCTTATTGTTGTTGTACGTGAAAATTATGTAACTTTTCGACGAGGAAATAAATATTTCCAGATGAATGAAAATTTAGCATGTTCACGTGTACTTGAGTAAATATTTACATCCATTTTGGTATAAATCTTCCATAAGGTAAAACTATGGATAAATATTTATACTTGCATCTGCGCATATAAGAATACTCAGTACACGAAATAGTGCAATATCTTCGGTTATTTGGGTAATTTTCGTTATTTTTAGAAATACAAACAAAATTTTACGTACAAAAATCGTAAGGTAGAAGTAATAACGTATTAGTAACATTTTTGGGAAAATCAAAGATTTTTCGAAGATTTCAACTTGACTCTTATAATTAGTAGTGTGAGTTTGCTATTTAGCAATTATATATTTATTACAAATTATAATATACACACGTCACAAAAAGATTACAACGATTAGGTATGTGAGCTGAAATTTCTCTTAACACTGTTATTATCTCGTCATTGTTCACTTTCATGATTTTCATAACAAATTGACTCTCCTCATAACATATTGACTCTGACCTATAACAATTGCACAATACCACGTATTCTAGATCTTCAACTTGCACTTCCAAAAACATACATATCTATTGGTGTGACAACCAAGTGATTGCGGATTTTGTCAATAGATGGATTTTGCACATTCTTTTGTTTTGTCAACGTGTTCAAGGCACCTAACTTATATTGTTTTCTTGCTGTTTGGACTTCAGCCTTTAATTTAGTTGAAAAATTGTATCGATTAGTTATTTAGTTTCGTTTTTATCCCAATTTAAAGATGGAAGAACAAGACGCGCATTTCGGACATATTTTATCGTTTTATTTCCGAAAAGGCAAGAACGCGTCGCAAGCATGCAAGAAGTTATGTGCCGTAAATGGGAATGAAGCCTTGAAAGAAAGACAGTGTCAAAATTGGTTTGCCAAATTTCATTCTGGTGATTTTTCACTGAAAAATGCGCAACAATCTGGCCGTCCAGTTGAAGTTGATGAGACCCATATCAAGGCCATTATCGATTCAGATCGGCATAGCGCAACACGTGAGATTGCAGAGAAGCTCTATGTATCGCATACATGCATTAAAAAAAAAATTAAAACGGCTTGTCTATGTCAAGAAACTCGATCAGCTTAAGGAAATTCATTTGACGCAACGCATTAGCATCTGCGATTCGCTTCTGAAACGCAACGAAATTGATCGATTTCTGAAACGACTGATAACTGGCGACGAAAAGTGGATAGTTTATAACAACGTTAATCGGAAAAGATCGTGGGTGATGCAAGATGAACCAGCCCAGACGACACCAAAATCTGAGATTCACTAAAAAATTTTGTATTTTCCTTCTTATTTAAAATCCGCAATCACTTAGTTGCCAACCTAATACATTCGTGCCATCACTCGACCTCTCAAACTCGCATTCACATTAATAAAACCAAATGCACAAGTAGAATCATAGAATATTGAGACGATTTCAACAACTTGTAATAAAACGTCATTATATACAGCGTTATATAGAGAAATATATATAAATTTAATTTATTTGTTCGAAAGAATTATAATTCTTAAACAATTTATTTCAAATTAATAAATTTTAATTATTTCAACCCTTTGCACTCGACGATTTTTTAGCTAAAGAAGAGCAGGAGTTAGGAATATACTGAAACTTTGAGGATTTATTTAGCTGTCTTAAAAAGACTTCTCGTCCATAAAAAAATTGCTGCATGTAGAACTCATAATGCTGTACACGTACACAAACTTTCATTAAAATTTTTCATTGATACTTTTTTTCTTTACCGTATATTGGACATTCGACTGCCATTTTTATTATCGACTCGTTCATTAATTCCCTGCTAATATTTCGTTCTGTTTTCCAAGAAATCCTCTGAAGTTAATACTTATAACTATAATTGATCACCCTGCTAAGGTCCATTTTAATTTTGAATCACTATAGCTTCCTCAAAGCTGTAACTATATAAACCCTGTATTTCGATATATAAATAAATTCGTAAATAAAATCCGATTTTCAAAACTTTAACTAAGATTCCAATTTTAATTCCATTTCGATCATATTATTAACCCCTTGTACTCGACGATTTTTTGGCTAAAGAAGAGTAGAGGTCCAAAGATTTTCTGCTATAAAGCTGACCAAATTTGTTTGAGCAATAAATAAGAAGTCACGTAATAATTAACACGTAGAATTATTTGATTTCGATACCTCGCACACCGTTACATTATCTTAAATTTGACATATTAATGAATATCGATCTTTGAAATTTTATCAAATGGTGACTAAAGGGAGCCTTTCGAGTGCAAAGGGTTAATACATTACTTGGATAATATATCAAATCTAGAATTCAATCACATTTGTTATAATTAACGTATACAATAATTTTCTAATTTTGATCATCTTAATTTTAGTTAATTGTTTGATATTACTAGAGTGAAAAATTTTACGTTATGATCGTTTAAAGAAGATTATCTTAATAAGATTATCGCAAAAAAAAGAAAATTTTGTTTATAGATTGTAAAATCTTATTTTAAAATGAATCAATATTAGTATGAAAAATATCTGTAATTTTTACGTCGTAGGAAGTAGGAAGTATGGGAAGTTGTTGTTGGTTCACCATAAATCAAGACTGGGATCGTTGGATTGCCGATGTCCGTACATTTCTTTTCACTTCCGGTTCGATTGTAACACATGCGGCTATGATTCTCTGCTTCATATTTTCTGGCGTTTTTGGCTCCTTTCGCTGCACGAAATGTTTTAGTGCCTGTCAAAGAATGAAATCAAATGGTGTTACGTAGACCGAACGAGGTGCCCACGAAATTGGCTCACCACATCCTATCGATCGATTCCGGAAAATTCTATTGATTTTCCCTGCTGCCGTAAGTACGTGCATAATGCGTTGGACATCCATCATATCGGAACATTACTTAGTTAGTAATACAGTGACAACATTAAATTACCTCTAATTCTGTTTTTACACGATAGATACGTTCCCGAAGAATACGTGTAAAAAAAATTCGTGTGAAAAAATATATTGCATCTATGAAAAAATAGAAGATTGGTTGCAGTCTCAAGAAATCAGCAAAACTAATACAATAAACCATGAGTTTTCATGTTAGGATCTTAAACATTTTATTTCATAAAGATTGCACGTGTATCGAACAAAGTAAATTATCATTTGAAAAGGAAAAAAACATGTCGCTAATTCATGAACACGAAAATTAGGCAAGATAATACGAGTTACACGTAAAAAGATTTTATTCGTTGTCACTTTCTGACAATAATCGCATACGTTTGCGTAGGACTGCAATATTACTGCTATCGCTAGAAATGTCTTGGTTATCGTCTTCGTGCTCCATTGCTGAAATTCTTTCTGTAATCTCTTGAACAAAATTAGGACTAGCCTCCTGAGGTGCCGATGTTTCAGTGGATTTAAGAACGAATTCGGTAATTAATCGTTGCGTTTGTGTTTTGGCTAGGCCAAAACTTTGGGTCGATCGTGTTAAATCGAAATAAGTCGTGTAAAAAGAGAATTAAATTTTTTTCCTAATTCGTGTTAAATCAGAATCGTGTAAAAGAAGTTCGTGTAAAAACAGAATTGGGTGTATATGCAACGGGAAATTATTGCGATATCTGTTCCAATCGATCCGTAGATAAAAAGAAATGTACAGGTCTGAGTAGTGCAATAGTTATAACGTCATCTCTATGATGCTGTAAGGAGGCCCTTATTTACAGACCATTGCTGATAGCCATCCGCCAGGATGACTCAGGAAACACACATAGCCAGCACGTTCAAAATAGTTTAATTATTTTCCCTTACTCACAATTTTCAAAGTCCAGAAAACATCCTAGTCAACCCTAATCAATTAGGACTAAGTTCGCCATCACCCCTACCCTCGGAACAATCTATAAAGACCCGGGAAAACCGCTCAGGAAAATTATTATTGCCGTGACCAGCACTCTGTCGAGTTCTCAAAAGTATATTTTTAATAAACTTATTTTATTATTATAAATATTGTGAATTTTCCCGCGACAATACCAATGCCCTCGCGGAAAGTGCAAAATCTGGGACCAACTATGGACACAATTTATTTTATATATATTTATTTCGGTAAGGAAATTATAATTATTTATTTATTATAAATATTACTGATTCTTAGAAGTTAATAATAAATTAAAATTTTTATTTTAGATTTTCAAATAACCACCACTTCCGGTTCTTCCTGTGACGTAAGAATCTTTGCTTTACTCCTTTATTTGGAGAATTATGATCTTGTTCTATAGCTCGTCGTCATTCTTTTCTATTAAGAATACGAAGGAATATAATGACATACAATTCGTAGGAAAAGATAGACGTGACCTTGGAACGTTTGAAGTTCTACGAGAAAAGAGAGAAAAGGAGAAATAGTTGTGGCCCTCCACGTGCCGAAGAACTTCTGTAAATAAAGTTTTCTCGTATATCTAAAAATAGCGGAGATGATTAATACGATGAAAGTTATTGGACTACTCTGTGTGTTGACCTAAATTTATCTAGAATTGAAATAACAATGAACGAAGTGAAATATTTCGTGCTTTTATCCCATACGAATTCGGGAAGACGATTTTATCTCGTGTCTAGACACGATATACATCGATGAAATACGTTCTAATGATGCTATTTTAAACACGCATACATGTATCTGCATATTTAGCTCGATTCGTCGTCATATTGGTCCATAGGAAAGGTTTCATTCCCATTAGTCGTATATTTTTCCAACCTTGAAGATAAATTTACTTCGATCAACATGTCGTTTATAGGTAGTGTACGCCACATTGTTCGTTATGGAGCAATCAAATTGAGTAGAAAAACAATTGGACGTCATCCAATATCTGGATCATCCATGCTCGATCTTTTACGAGTTCCCTGAAATTTCTGCTATTCGAAATTTACTTACGTTACTTAAAACTTACATTAGCGTAAGTGTAATCCTGGATCTGTGAAAACATGACTTGATGACTCACGTATCGTTAAATATATGCAACATTCTGTACTATTTTAAAGTTATTAGTATGCTGACGATTTTATTAGTCTAATCGAATTACAAATTAAATTGTACGTTCGATTTACGATTTACCGGAACACACAATCGTTAGGCACACGATATTTATGTCCATGTACAAAGCATAATTCTTGTATAGCGTATAAAGGTTCTACTTCTTCTCGGCTTGTGCAAACATGAAATATTTGCCTTCGGGGTCGAACTGACGCGACGTGCAATATAAATGTCTGTCTTACTCGATACTGGCGGATGTCAGTGAAACCAATCGATAGCATTTATTCGACTTTCAGTTAAACGCGAGTGTCTTTTCTGAAGCAACTAGTTTCTGCCTCGAGGGGCAGCTTCTGTGCGGAAGCAAAGGGCTGTCAAATTCTATGCTCAAACGTTGGGGTAAAACGAATCTAATATGCTGTAATACCATGGTTTAAACACACAACTGTGCTACTGTTATGCAAATAAATGGCAAAGTGAAGAATTATTAATTACATGACTCTGATTTCCCATCGAATCAGCAGAAGTGTTAGAGAGGTCTTACGAATACAGCCTTGTTGACAGGTTAAGAAATAAAATAATTTCCGAATTTTTGTACATTCTTTATATGAGCCATTCACTGCACAAATCGATTAACTCCACTTTTTGAAAAATCTTAAATTTAAGTGTCAAAGCACTTGGTATAGTCAGAACTTTTTATATTTATAATAACTTTCCCTGATAATTAAGATTAACACCATTAAACGACAAAAATTTTTTGGCCACTGAATAATAAATAATTTATTTCAGAGGCCACTTTGATTAACTCCGTACTCTAATGTAAATCGTTGCAATAATGCAACTCAAATGCACTAGCAAGCCACGAATGATAACGGTGAATTTTTTAGCGCCGTCTTATCAGAATTTAAGTAAAATTTAGTAAAATTTAAATTTATTACTTTTTCACTTTCCAAATCGATTAACTCTTCCAGTAACATAAAAATGGTAACATTACTAACGATTACCTTTGGCTATTTTTTCTTATAAATTTTATATACCGTTAGATGAAAGTTATATTTGTATTTATGCATTCCACGATATTTATTTCGATTTAAATTATAAAGGGAATTTTAAAAAACAATATACATTATTTCATTGCATTTCTCCACTTTTCGTTTTATGGAGTTAATCAATTTGTGCAGTGAACGGTTCATATATAGATTACAATTGAAAAGGAACGATAATAAACGTTTCTTTGATAATTGTTTCTTTACTTCTGTCTTAAGTGTATGTACGAAGATTTTAATGGTATTTCGTGTTACGAAGTTCTATGAATTGTAGAGTCACGTTCTATGGGAAAGCAAAGATCAAATTTTATCAAATTGTGTGTTGAAATATTGGTGTAATTAGCTATGGTAGTTTCATTTTAAATGCGAGTAACAGAATTATCATTATGTGGCTACGTTGCGAATAATTATTAATAAAATAATCGAGATTAAGTCACAGAAGAGTTAGAGAGTAACAGAAGCTTGGTTGTATATACGAAAATCTCGGTGGTGTTTCGTGTTATAGAGTACCACTTGTAGCGTTAAGTGTCAAGGAAGACGGAATCGTTGAGGGGAAGTTATCTGCCGAATAATGAATGATCGATCCAGTCGTTTATCTTGTCTTGCATAACATTTAGGCAAGATAAATATTGAACTTTGGCTACTCGTTCTTGCGGGCGTATGAAAATTCTAATTTCTCGTTGGGATAATTTTTAAAACGACCTCTTCAACGATTGGTTTATGTGATTCGGTTAATTAAAATAATTCACGGAATACAAATCAGATTCGTAATGTACATAGAAAATTTATATTTAATTTCGAATTGTTACAGGAAAATTTATTATATAAATTTTATTATCGTTTAAAAAGGGCTTTTCAAATTATATGAAAATTTTATAAAAATTATAGAAGAAAAGGAAATGTTAAAATTTACTTAATACTTAGTATTATTAAAAAGGATTAATTTAGCAGTAATTTGTAAAAGTTGAATACATAACTTTCAACTTTTTTGTAGTATTTAATGAAACATTATAACAAATGATTTTTGTTTATTTTCTGCAACTTTTTAACGGTGAAGATATCAGATAATATTAATTATAAAATATTAATTAATTTAAAAACAAGGAAGTTAAAATGAAATAAAATTTAAGGTAAAGAAATACATTGAAAATGGAAAAGAAAATTCTCGAAAGTTTTCTATTTCGTATTTCGAATTTCATATTTTATATTTTGTATTATATAATATAAAAGTTGAATTTGTTACGTTACTTTCTCTTTCGCATTTTTGTAATCAAAAATTCTAGATACATTACAATCATTAATCAGTTTTACCATTTTTTATTTGATTTATTTTATAATGAATAAATAAATATATATATAATTAAAAATACAGAACTAATTATATTAATATACGAATTTCATTTTTCCGATATTTTCTTATTTATTCATTAAGCGTTGTAATTTCTCCAATGCTATTACTTGTGAATACGTAACAGCAGTCACATGAAACCAATATTCAATTCAATACGCAGAATCCAATAGAGCAAATCACGAATGGATTTATAAATTCGCGTATTAGAAGTTATGCCATATTCAGGAGCTATATAAGCAGAAGTTGTCAAATAAAATAGAACGACATACAATATTAACAAAACATCCATTTAAATGATGGAATATGTTTTAAACATATACCTAATTAAATTACGTGAAACTTTAAACACGATTATAAATGCCCTTCTGCTTTAAATTCAAATTATCAATGCTTCATTATAAGTACGTGCTTAATTATAATTATCGATTAATTACTAAACACGTTGCAGCAGCAATAATCCAATATTTAGCAAAATTTACAATAAATTCTTAAACAAGATTATCGAACAAAATAAATCAAAAGTCTTCAAAATAGTGGCAAAGAACATATGAACCGTTCACTGCACAATTTGATTAACTCCATAAAACAAAAAGTGGAGAAATAGAATGAAATAATATATATTGTTTTTTAAAATTCCCTTTATAATTTAAATCGAAATAAATATCGTGGAATGCATAAATACAGATGTAACTTTCATCTAACGGTGTATAAAATTTATAAGAAAAAATAGCCAAAGGTAATCGTTAGTAATGTTACCATTTTTATGTTACTGGAAGAGTTAATCGATTTGGCAAGTGAAAAAAGTAATAAATTTAAATTTTACTAAATTTTACTTAAATTCTGATAAGACGGCGCTAAAAAATTCACCGTTATCATTCATGGCTTGCTAGTGCATTTGAGTTGCATTATTGCAACGATTTAAAAAAGTGGAGTTAATCGATTTGTGCAGTGAACGGCTCATATACCTATTCGTTTCATCGTTTAGTTCCATTTAAACAAAGCAAGCATGGTTCAGCAAGCTTTAAAAATACTTGTTACGTGTGTAGTTAATTAACTGCGATGAGTAATTTGGAATATAATTAACAAGTCTGTTTAAACAATGCTAATTTCAATTGCAATATATTTTAATAGTAATTTTTTAACAGCGAAATGAAAAGTCGATTTGATCGAGAACAAATACTGAACGGATTTTGTGTTTGTTTTTAATATCTGCCTTGATACATTTCAGGAATTATAGACTTCAACCTTATTTGTCAATAACAATTTTCAATCCGGTGTT